>NW_026989794.1:0-122868 GCF_036321535.1 Camelus dromedarius | reverse complement strand
ACAGTCGAGCGCTGCGTCCCATATATATGTATGGAATGGAGTTTGCAACTGAAAAGAAACTTTGTGTTCCCAACAAGCTAGGTGAAGGACGGCTTTCACACACACTTATCTCTCAGAACTGAGCAAGTGGAGAGACGTTCGTTCATCTAGCACCAAGGGAACGGGTTGCTGGAGACACTTTTTCTCTGCTTTCTCAGTCTGTTTCCTAGTGCCGGTTTGAAGTTCCTGCAGTTTTCACTGTAAAACCGAGTTGGAGCTAGTACCTCCCCATATATATGTATGGAATGGAGTTTGCAACTGAAAAGAAACTTTGTGTTCCCAACAAGCTAGGTGAAGGACGGCTTTCACACACACTTATCTCTCAGAACTGAGCAAGTGGAGAGACGTTCGTTCATCTAGCACCAAGGGAACGGGTTTGCAGGAGACACTTTTTCTCTGCTTTCTCAGTCTGTTTCCTGTGCCGGTTTGAAGTTCCTGCAGTTTTCACTGTCAAACCGAGTTGGATCTTCTACCTCCCCGTAACAGTCGAGCGCTGCGTGAATGGAGTTTGCAACTGAAAAGAAACTTTGTGTTCCAACAAGCTAGGTGAAGGACGGCTTTCACACACACTTATCTCTCAGAACTGAGCAAGTGGAGAGACGTTCGTTCATCTAGCACCAAGGAGAAAAAAAACGGGTTGCAGGAGACACTTTTTCTCTGCTTTCTCAGTCTGTTTCCTAGTGCCGGTTTGAAGTTCCTGCAGTTTTCACTGTAAACCGAGTTGGAGCTAGTACCTCCCCATATATATGTATGGAATGGAGTTTGCAACTGAAAAGAAACTTTGTGTTCCCAACAAGCTAGGTGAAGGACGGCTTTCACACACACTTATCTCTCAGAACTGAGCAAGTGGAGAGACGTTTCGCTCATCTAGCACCAAGGGAACGGGTTGCAGGAGACACTTTTTCTCTGCTTTCTCAGTCTGTTTCCTAGTGCCGGTTTGAAGTTCCTGCAGTTTTCACTGTAAAACCGAGTTGAGCTTCTACCTACCCATATATATGTATGGAATGGAGTTTGCAACTGAAAAGAAACTTTGTGTTCCCAACAAGCTAGGTGAAGGACGGCTTTCACACACACTTATCTCTCAGAACTGAGCAAGTGGAGAGACGTTCGTTTCATCTAGCACCAAGGGAACGGGTTGCAGGAGACACTTTTTCTCTGCTTTCTCAGTCTGTTTCCTAGTGCCGGTTTGAAGTTCCTGCAGTTTTCACTGTAAAACCGAGTTGGAGCTAGTACCTCCCCATTATATGTATGGAATGCAGTTTGCAACTGAAAAGAAACTTTGTGTTCCCAACAAGCTAGGTGAAGGACGGCTTTCACACACACTTATCTCTCAGAACTGAGCAAGTGGAGAGACGTTCGTTCATCTAGCACCAAGGGAACGGGTTGCAGGAGACACTTTTTTCTCTGCTTTCTCAGTCTGTTTCCTAGTGCCGGTTTGAAGTTCCTGCAGTTTTCACTGTAAAACCGAGTTGGAGCTAGTACCTCCCCATATATATGTATGGAATGCAGTTTGCAACTGAAAAGAAACTTTGTGTTCCCATAAAGCTAGGTGAAGGACGGCTTTCACACACACTTATCTCTCAGAACTGAGCAAGTGGAGAGACGTTCGCTCATCTAGCACCAAGGGAACGGGTTGCAGGAGACACTTTTTCTCTGCTTTCTCAGTCTGTTTCCTAGTGCCGGTTTGAAGTTCCTGCAGTTTTCACTGTAAAACCGAGTTGGAGCTTCTACCTACCCATATATATGTATGGAATGGAGTTTGCAACTGAAAAGAAACTTTGTGTTCCCAACAAGCTAGGTGAAGGACGGCTTTCACACACACTTATCTCTCAGAACTGAGCAAGTGGAGAGACGTTCGTTCATCTAGCACCAAGGGAACGGGTTGCAGGAGACACTTTTTCTCTGCTTTCTCAGTCTGTTTCCTAGTGCCGGTTTGAAGTTCCTGCAGTTTTCACTGTAAAACCGAGTTGGAGCTAGTACCTCCCCATATATATGTATGGAATGGAGTTTGCAACTGAAAAGAAACTTTGTGTTCCCAACAAGCTAGGTGAAGGACGGCTTTCACACACACTTATCTCTCAGAACTGAGCAAGTGGAGAGACGTTCGTTCATCTAGCACCAAGGGAACGGGTTGCTGGAGACACTTTTTCTCTGCTTTCTCAGTCTGTTTCCTAGTGCCGGTTTGAAGTTCCTGCAGTTTTCACTGTAAAACCGAGTTGGAGCTAGTACCTCCCCATATATATGTATGGAATGGAGTTTGCAACTGAAAAGAAACTTTGTGTTCCCAACAAGCTAGGTGAAGGACGGCTTTCACACACACTTATCTCTCAGAACTGAGCAAGTGGAGAGACGTTCGTTCATCTAGCACCAAGGGAACGGGTTGCAGGAGACACTTTTTCTCTGCTTTCTCAGTCTGTTTCCTGTGCCGGTTTGAAGTTCCTGCAGTTTTCACTGTAAAACCGAGTTGGATCTTCTACTTCCCCGTATATATGTATGGAATGGAGTTTGCAACTGAAAAGAAACTTTGTGTTCCCAACAAGCTAGGTGAAGGACGGCTTTCACACACACTTATCTCTCAGAACTGAGCAAGTGGAGAGACGTTCGTTCATCTAGCACCAAGGGAACGGGTTGCAGGAGACACTTTTTCTCTGCTTTCTCAGTCTGTTTCCTAGTGCCGGTTGAAGTTCCTGCAGTTTTCACTGTAAAACCGAGTTGGAGCTAGTACCTCCCCATATATATGTATGGAATGGAGTTTGCAACTGAAAAGAAACTTTGTGTTCCCAACAAGCTAGGTGAAGGACGGCTTTCACACACACTTATCTCTCAGAACTGAGCAAGTGGAGAGACGTTCGTTCATCTAGCACCAAGGGAACGGGTTGCAGGAGACACTTTTTCTCTGCTTTCTCAGTCTGTTTCCTAGTGCCGGTTTGAAGTTCCTGCAGTTTTCACTGTAAAACCGAGTTGGAGCTTCTACCTCCAAATATATATGTATGGAATGGAGTTTGCAACTGAAAAGAAACTTTGTGTTCCCAACAAGCTTGGTGAAGGACGGCTTTCACACACACTTATCTCTCAGAACTGAGCAAGTGGAGAGACGTTCGTTCATCTAGCACCAAGGGAACGGGTTGCAGGAGACACTTTTTCTCTGCTTTCTCAGTCTGTTTCCTAGTGCGGTTTGAAGTTCCTGCAGTTTTCACTGTAAAACCGAGTTGGAGCTAGTACCTCCCCATATATATGTATGGAATGGAGTTTGCAACTGAAAAGAAACTTTGTGTTTCCCAACAAGCTAGGTGAAAGGACGGCTTTCACACACACTTATCTCTCAGAACTGAGCAAGTGGAGAGACGTTCGTTCATCTAGCACCAAGGGAACGGGTTGCAGGAGACACTTTTTCTCTGCTTTCTCAGTCTGTTTCCTAGTGCCGGTTTGAAGTTCCTGCAGTTTTCACTGTAAAAACCGAGTTGGAGCTTCTACCTCCAAATATATATGTATGGAATGGAGTTTGCAACTGAAAAGAAACTTTGTGTTCCCAACAAGCTTGGTGAAGGACGGCTTTCACACACACTTATCTCTCAGAACTGAGGCAAGTGGAGAGACGTTCGTTCATCTAGCACCAAGGGAACGGGTTGCAGGAGACACTTTTTCTCTGCTTTCTCAGTCTGTTTCCTAGTGCCGGTTTGAAGTTCCTGCAGTTTTCACTGTAAAACCGAGTTGGAGCTAGTACCTCCCCATATATATGTATGGAATGGAGTTTGCAACTGAAAAGAAACTTTGTGTTCCCAACAAGCTAGGTGAAGGACGGCTTTCACACACACTTATCTCTCAGAACTGAGCAAGTGGAGAGACGTTCGTTCATCTAGCACCAAGGGAACGGGTTGCAGGAGACACTTTTTTCTGCTTTCTCAGTCTGTTTCCTAGTGCCGGTTTGAAGTTCCTGCAGTTTTCACTGTAAAACCGAGTTGGAGCTAGTACCTCCCCATATATATGTATTGAATGCAGTTTGCAACTGAAAAGAAACTTTGTGTTCCCAAAAAGCTAGGTGAAGGACGGCTTTCACACACACTTATCTCTCAGAACTGAGCAAGTGGAGAGACGTTCGCTCATCTAGCACCAAGGGAACGGGTTGCAGGAGACACTTTTTCTCTGCTTCTCAGTCTGTTTCCTAGTGCCGGTTTGAAGTTCCTGCAGTTTTCACTGTAAAACCGAGTTGGAGCTAGTACCTCCCCATATATATGTATGGAATGGAGTTTGCAACTGAAAAGAAACTTTGTGTTCCCAACAAGCTAGGTGAAGGACGGCTTTCACACACACTTATCTCTCAGAACTGAGCAAGTGGAGAGACGTTCGTTCATCTAGCACCAAGGGAACGGGTTGCAGGAGACACTTTTTCTCTGCTTTCTCAGTCTGTTTCCTAGTGCCGGTTTGAAGTTCCTGCAGTTTTCACTGTAAAACCGAGTTGGAGCTAGTACCTCCCCATATATATGTATGGAATGGGGTTTGCAACTGAAAAGAAACTTTGTGTTCCCAACAAGCTAGGTGAAAGACGGCTTTCACACACACTTATCTCTCAGAACTGAGGAAGTGGAGAGACGTTCGTTCATCTAGCACCAAGGGAACGGGTTGCAGGAGACACTTTTTCTCTGCTTTCTCAGTCTGTTTCCTAGTGCCGGTTTGAAGTTCCTGCAGTTTTCACTGTAAAACCGAGTTGGAGCTTGTACCTCCCCATATATATGTATGGAATGGAGTTTGCAACTGAAAAGAAACTTTGTGTTCCCAACAAGCTAGGTGAAGGACGGCTTTCACACACACTTATCTCTCAGAACTGAGCAAGTGGAGAGACGTTCGTTCATCTAGCACCAAGGGAACGGGTTGCAGGAGACACTTTTTCTCTGCTTTCTCAGTCTGTTTCCTAGTGCCGGTTTGAAGTTCCTGCAGTTTTCACTGTAAAACCGAGTTGGAGCTAGTACCTCCCCATATATATGTATGGAATGGAGTTTGCAACTGAAAAGAAACTTTGTGTTCCCAACAAGCTAGGTGAAGGACGGCTTTCACACACACTTATCTCTCAGAACTGAGCAAGTGGAGAGACGTTCGTTCATCTAGCACCAAGGGAACGGGTTGCAGGAGACACTTTTTCTCTGCTTTCTCAGTCTGTTTCCTAGTGCCGGTTTGAAGTTCCTGCAGTTTTCACTGTAAAACCGAGTTGGAGCTAGTACCTCCCCATATATATGTATGGAATGCAGTTTGCAACTGTAAAGAAACTTTGTGTTCCCATAAAGCTAGGTGAAGGACGGCTTTCACACACACTTATCTCTCAGAACTGAGCAAGTGGAGAGACGTTCGCTCATCTAGCACCAAGGGAACGGGTTGCAGGAGACACTTTTTCTCTGCTTTCTCAGTCTGTTTCCTAGTGCCGGTTTGAAGTTCCTGCAGTTTTCACTGTAAAACCGAGTTGGAGCTTGTACATCCCCATATATATGTATGGAATGGAGTTTGCAACTGAAAAGAAACTTTGTGTTCCCAAAAAGCTAGGTGAAGGACGGCTTTCACACACACTTATCTCTCAGAACTGAGCAAGTGGAGAGACGTTCGTTCATCTAGCACCAAGGGAACGGGTTGCAGGAGACACTTTTTCTCTGCTTTCTCAGTCTGTTTCCTAGTGCCGGTTTGAAGTTCCTGCAGTTTTCACTGTAAAACCGAGTTGGAGCTAGTACCTCCCCATATATATGTATGGAATGGAGTTTGCAACTGAAAAGAAACTTTGTGTTCCCAACAAGCTAGGTGAAGGACGGCTTTCACACACACTTATCTCTCAGAACTGAGCAAGTGGAGAGACGTTCGTTCATCTAGCACCAAGGGAACGGGTTGCAGGAGACACTTTTTTCTGCTTTCTCAGTCTGTTTCCTAGTGCCGGTTTGAAGTTCCTGCAGTTTTCACTGTAAAACCGAGTTGGAGCTAGTACCTCCCCATATATATGTATTGAATGCAGTTTGCAACTGAAAAGAAACTTTGTGTTCCCAAAAAGCTAGGTGAAGGACGGCTTTCACACACACTTATCTCTCAGAACTGAGCAAGTGGAGAGACGTTCGCTCATCTAGCACCAAGGGAACGGGTTGCAGGAGACACTTTTTCTCTGCTTTCTCAGTCTGTTTCCTAGTGCCGGTTTGAAGTTCCTGCAGTTTTCACTGTAAAACCGAGTTGGAGCTAGTACCTCCCCATATATATGTATGGAATGGAGTTTGCAACTGAAAAGAAACTTTGTGTTCCCAACAAGCTAGGTGAAGGACGGCTTTCACACACACTTATCTCTCAGAACTGAGCAAGTGGAGAGACGTTCGTTCATCTAGCACCAAGGGAACGGGTTGCAGGAGACACTTTTTCTCTGCTTTCTCAGTCTGTTTCCTAGTGCCGGTTTGAAGTTCCTGCAGTTTTCACTGTAAAACCGAGTTGGAGCTAGTACCTCCCCATATATATGTATGGAATGGAGTTTGCAACTGAAAAGAAACTTTGTGTTCCCAACAAGCTAGGTGAAGGACGGCTTTCACACACACTTATCTCTCAGAACTGAGCAAGTGGAGAGACGTTCGTTCATCTAGCACCAAGGGAACGGGTTGCAGGAGACACTTTTTCTCTGCTTTCTCAGTCTGTTTCCTAGTGCCGGTTTGAAGTTCCTGCAGTTTTCACTGTAAAACCGAGTTGGAGCTTCTACCTCCAAATATATATGTATGGAATGGAGTTTGCAACTGAAAAGAAACTTTGTGTTCCCAACAAGCTTGGTGAAGGACGGCTTTCACACACACTTATCTCTCAGAACTGAGCAAGTGGAGAGACGTTCGTTCATCTAGCACCAAGGGAACGGGTTGCAGGAGACACTTTTTCTCTGCTTTCTCAGTCTGTTTCCTAGTGCCGGTTTGAAGTTCCTGCAGTTTTCACTGTAAAACCGAGTTGGAGCTAGTACCTCCCCATATATATGTATGGAATGGAGTTTGCAACTGAAAAGAAACTTTGTGTTCCCAACAAGCTAGGTGAAGGACGGCTTTCACACACACTTATCTCTCAGAACTGAGCAAGTGGAGAGACGTTCGTTCATCTAGCACCAAGGGAACGGGTTGCAGGAGACACTTTTTCTCTGCTTTCTCAGTCTGTTTCCAAGTGCCGGTTTGAAGTTCCTGCAGTTTTCACTGTAAAACCGAGTTGGAGCTTGTACATCCCCATATAAATGTATGGAATGGAGTTTGCAACTGAAAAGAAACTTTGTGTTCCCAAAAAGCTAGGTGAAGGACGGCTTTCACACACACTTATCTCTCAGAACTGAGCAAGTGGAGAGACGTTCGTTCATCTAGCACCAAGGGAACGGGTTGCAGGAGACACTTTTTCTCTGCTTTCTCAGTCTGTTTCCTAGTGCCGTTTTGAAGTTCCTGCAGTTTTCACTGTAAAACCGAGTTGGAGCTAGTACCTCCCCATATATATGTATGGAATGGAGTTTGCAACTGAAAAGAAACTTTGTGTTCCCAACAAGCTAGGTGAAGGACGGCTTTCACACACACTTATCTCTCAGAACTGAGCAAGTGGAGAGACGTTCGTTCATCTAGCACCAAGGGAACGGGTTGCAGGAGACACTTTTTCTCTGCTTTCTCAGTCTGTTTCCTAGTGCCGGTTTGAAGTTCCTGCAGTTTTCACTGTAAAACCGAGTTGGAGCTTGTACATCCCCTTATATATGTATGGAATGGAGTTTGCAACTGAAAAGAAACTTTGTGTTCCCAAAAAGCTAGGTGAAGGACGGCTTTCACACACACTTATCTCTCAGAACTGAGCAAGTGGAGAGACGTTCGTTCATCTAGCACCAAGGGAACGGGTTGCAGGAGACACTTTTTCTCTGCTTTCTCAGTCTGTTTCCTAGTGCCGGTTTGAAGTTCCTGCAGTTTTCACTGTAAAACCGAGTTGGAGCTAGTACCTCCCCATATATATGTATGGAATGGAGTTTGCAACTGAAAAGAAACTTTGTGTTCCCAACAAGCTAGGTGAAGGACGGCTTTCACACACACTTATCTCTCAGAACTGAGCAAGTGGAGAGACGTTCGTTCATCTAGCACCAAGGGAACGGGTTGCAGGAGACACTTTTTTCTGCTTTCTCAGTCTGTTTCCTAGTGCCGGTTTGAAGTTCCTGCAGTTTTCACTGTAAAACCGAGTTGGAGCTAGTACCTCCCCATATATATGTATTGAATGCAGTTTGCAACTGAAAAGAAACTTTGTGTTCCCAAAAAGCTAGGTGAAGGACGGCTTTCACACACACTTATCTCTCAGAACTGAGCAAGTGGAGAGACGTTCGCTCATCTAGCACCAAGGGAACGGGTTGCAGGAGACACTTTTTCTCTGCTTTCTCAGTCTGTTTCCTAGTGCCGGTTTGAAGTTCCTGCAGTTTTAACTGTAAAACCGAGTTGGAGCTAGTACCTCCCCATATATATGTATGGAATGGAGTTTGCAACTGAAAAGAAACTTTGTGTTCCCAACAAGCTAGGTGAAGGACTGCTTTCACACACACTTATCTCTCAGAACTGAGCAAGTGGAGAGACGTTCGTTCATCTAGCACCAAGGGAACGGGTTGCAGGAGACACTTTTTCTCTGCTTTCTCAGTCTGTTTCCTAGTGCCGGTTTGAAGTTCCTGCAGTTTTCACTGTAAAACCGAGTTGGAGCTAGTACCTCCCCATATATATGTATGGAATGGGGTTTGCAACTGAAAAGAAACTTTGTGTTCCCAACAAGCTAGGTGAAAGACGGCTTTCACACACACTTATCTCTCAGAACTGAGGAAGTGGAGAGACGTTCGTTCATCTAGCACCAAGGGAACGGGTTGCAGGAGACACTTTTTCTCTGCTTTCTCAGTCTGTTTCCTAGTGCCGGTTTGAAGTTCCTGCAGTTTTCACTGTAAAACCGAGTTGGAGCTTGTACCTCCCCATATATATGTATGGAATGGAGTTTGCAACTGAAAAGAAACTTTGTGTTCCCAACAAGCTAGGTGAAGGACGGCTTTCACACACACTTATCTCTCAGAACTGAGCAAGTGGAGAGACGTTCGTTCATCTAGCACCAAGGGAACGGGTTGCAGGAGACACTTTTTCTCTGCTTTCTCAGTCTGTTTCCTAGTGCCGGTTTGAAGTTCCTGCAGTTTTCACTGTAAAACCGAGTTGGAGCTTGTACCTCCCCATATATATGTATGGAATGGAGTTTGCAACTGAAAAGAAACTTTGTGTTCCCAACAAGCTAGGTGAAGGACGGCTTTCACACACACTTATCTCTCAGAACTGAGCAAGTGGAGAGACGTTCGCTCATCTAGCACCAAGGGAACGGGTTGCAGGAGACACTTTTTCTCTGCTTTCTCAGTCTGTTTCCTAGTGCCGGTTTGAAGTTCCTGCAGTTTTCACTGTAAAACCGAGTTGGAGCTAGTACCTCCCCATATATATGTATGGAATGGAGTTTGCAACTGAAAAGAAACTTTGTGTTCCCATAAAGCTAGGTGAAGGACGGCTTTCACACACACTTTTCTCTCAGAACTGAGCAAGTGGAGAGACGTTCGCTCATCTAGCACCAAGGGAACGGGTTGCAGGAGACACTTTTTCTCTGCTTTCTCAGTCTGTTTCCTAGTGCCGGTTTGAAGTTCCTGCAGTTTTCACTGTAAAACCGAGTTGGAGCTTGTACATCCCCATATACATGTATGGAATGGGGTTTGCAACTGAAAAGAAACTTTGTGTTCCCAACAAGCTAGGTGAAAGACGGCTTTCACACACACTTATCTCTCAGAACTGAGGAAGTGGAGAGACGTTCGTTCATCTAGCACCAAGGGAACGGGTTGCAGGAGACACTTTTTCTCTGCTTTCTCAGTCTGTTTCCTAGTGCCGGTTTGAAGTTCCTGCAGTTTTCACTGTAAAACCGAGTTGGAGCTAGTACCTCCCCATATATATGTATGGAATGGAGTTTGCAACTGAAAAGAAACTTTGTGTTCCCAACAAGCTAGGTGAAGGACGGCTTTCACACACACTTATCTCTCAGAACTGAGCAAGTGGAGAGACGTTCGTTCATCTAGCACCAAGGGAACGGGTTGCAGGAGACACTTTTTTCTGCTTTCTCAGTCTGTTTCCTAGTGCCGGTTTGAAGTTCCTGCAGTTTTCACTGTAAAACCGAGTTGGAGCTAGTACCTCCCCATATATATGTATTGAATGCAGTTTGCAACTGAAAAGAAACTTTGTGTTCCCAAAAAGCTAGGTGAAGGACGGCTTTCACACACACTTATCTCTCAGAACTGAGCAAGTGGAGAGACGTTCGCTCATCTAGCACCAAGGGAACGGGTTGCAGGAGACACTTTTTCTCTGCTTTCTCAGTCTGTTTCCTAGTGCCGGTTTGAAGTTCCTGCAGTTTTCACTGTCAAACCGAGTTGGAGCTAGTACCTCCCCATATATATGTATGGAATGGAGTTTGCAACTGAAAAGAAACTTTGTGTTCCCAACAAGCTAGGTGAAGGACTGCTTTCACACACACTTATCTCTCAGAACTGAGCAAGTGGAGAGACGTTCGTTCATCTAGCACCAAGGGAACGGGTTGCAGGAGACACTTTTTCTCTGCTTTCTCAGTCTGTTTCCTAGTGCCGGTTTGAAGTTCCTGCAGTTTTCACTGTAAAACCGAGTTGGAGCTAGTACCTCCCCATATATATGTATGGAATGGAGTTTGCAACTGAAAAGAAACTTTGTGTTCCCAACAAGCTAGGTGAAAGACGGCTTTCACACACACTTATCTCTCAGAACTGAGGAAGTGGAGAGACGTTCGTTCATCTAGCACCAAGGGAACGGGTTGCAGGAGACACTTTTTCTCTGCTTTCTCAGTCTGTTTCCTAGTGCCGGTTTGAAGTTCCTGCAGTTTTCACTGTAAAACCGAGTTGGAGCTTGTACCTCCCCATATATATGTATGGAATGGAGTTTGCAACTGAAAAGAAACTTTGTGTTCCCAACAAGCTAGGTGAAGGACGGCTTTCACACACACTTATCTCTCAGAACTGAGCAAGTGGAGAGACGTTCGTTCATCTAGCACCAAGGGAACGGGTTGCAGGAGACACTTTTTCTCTGCTTTCTCAGTTGTTTCCTAGTGCCGGTTTGAAGTTCCTGCAGTTTTCACTGTAAAACCGAGTTGGAGCTAGTACCTCCCCATATATATGTATGGAATGGAGTTTGCAACTGAAAAGAAACTTTGTGTTCCCAACAAGCTAGGTGAAGGACGGCTTTCACACACACTTATCTCTCAGAACTGAGCAAGTGGAGAGACGTTCGTTCATCTAGCACCAAGGGAACGGGTTGCAGGAGACACTTTTTCTCTGCTTTCTCAGTCTGTTTCCTAGTGCCGGTTTGAAGTTCCTGCAGTTTTCACTGTAAAACCGAGTTGGAGCTAGTACCTCCCCATATATATGTATGGAATGCAGTTTGCAACTGAAAAGAAACTTTGTGTTCCCATAAAGCTAGGTGAAGGACGGCTTTCACACACACTTATCTCTCAGAACTGAGCAAGTGGAGAGACGTTCGCTCATCTAGCACCAAGGGAACGGGTTGCAGGAGACACTTTTTCTCTGCTTTCTCAGTCTGTTTCCTAGTGCCGGTTTGAAGTTCCTGCAGTTTTCACTGTAAAACCGAGTTGGAGCTTCTACCTACCCATATATATGTATGGAATGGAGTTTGCAACTGAAAAGAAACTTTGTGTTCCCAACAAGCTAGGTGAAGGACGGCTTTCACACACACTTATCTCTCAGAACTGAGCAAGTGGAGAGACGTTCGTTCATCTAGCACCAAGTGAACGGGTTGCTGGAGACACTTTTTCTCTGCTTTCTCAGTCTGTTTCCTAGTGCCGGTTTGAAGTTCCTGCAGTTTTCACTGTAAAACCGAGTTGGAGCTAGTACCTCCCCATATATATGTATGGAATGGAGTTTGCAACTGAAAAGAAACTTTGTGTTCCCAACAAGCTAGGTGAAGGACGGCTTTCACACACACTTATCTCTCAGAACTGAGCAAGTGGAGAGACGTTCGTTCATCTAGCACCAAGGGAACGGGTTGCAGGAGACACTTTTTCTCTGCTTTCTCAGTCTGTTTCCTAGTGCCGGTTTGAAGTTCCTGCAGTTTTCACTGTAAAACCGAGTTGGATCTTCTACCTCCAAATATATATGTATGGAATGGAGTTTGCAACTGAAAAGAAACTTTGTGTTCCCAACAAGCTAGGTGAAGGACGGCTTTCACACACACTTATCTCTCAGAACTGAGCAAGTGGAGAGACGTTCGTTCATCTAGCACCAAGGGAACGGGTTGCTGGAGACACTTTTTCTCTGCTTTCTCAGTCTGTTTCCTAGTGCCGGTTTGAAGTTCCTGCAGTTTTCACTGTAAAACCGAGTTGGAGCTAGTACCTCCCCATATATATGTATGGAATGGAGTTTGCAACTGAAAAGAAACTTTGTGTTCCCAACAAGCTAGGTGAAGGACGGCTTTCACACACACTTATCTCTCAGAACTGAGCAAGTGGAGAGACGTTCGTTCATCTAGCACCAAGGGAACGGGTTGCAGGAGACACTTTTTCTCTGCTTTCTCAGTCTGTTTCCTAGTGCCGGTTTGAAGTTCCTGCAGTTTTCACTGTAAAACCGAGTTGGAGCTTCTACCTCCAAATATATATGTATGGAATGGAGTTTGCAACTGAAAAGAAACTTTGTGTTCCCAACAAGCTAGGTGAAGGACGGCTTTCACACACACTTATCTCTCAGAACTGAGCAAGTGGAGAGACGTTCGTTCATCTAGCACCAAGGGAACGGGTTGCAGGAGACACTTTTTCTCTGCTTTCTCAGTCTGTTTCCAAGTGCCGGTTTGAAGTTCCTGCAGTTTTCACTGTAAAACCGAGTTGGAGCTTGTACATCCCCATATATATGTATGGAATGGAGTTTGCAACTGAAAAGAAACTTTGTGTTCCCAAAAAGCTAGGTGAACGACGGCTTTCACACACACTTATCTCTCAGAACTGAGCAAGTGGAGAGACGTTCGTTCATCTAGCACCAATGGAACGGGTTGCAGGAGACACTTTTTCTCTGCTTTCTCAGTCTGTTTCCTAGTGCCGTTTTGAAGTTCCTGCAGTTTTCACTGTAAAACCGAGTTGGAGCTAGTACCTCCCCATATATATGTATGGAATGGAGTTTGCAACTGAAAAGAAACTTTGTGTTCCCAACAAGCTAGGTGAAGGACGGCTTTCACACACACTTATCTCTCAGAACTGAGCAAGTGGAGAGACGTTCGTTCATCTAGCACCAAGGGAACGGGTTGCAGGAGACACTTTTTCTCTGCTTTCTCAGTCTGTTTCCTAGTGCCGGTTTGAAGTTCCTGCAGTTTTCACTGTAAAACCGAGTTGGAGCTTGTACATCCCCATATATATGTATGGAATGGAGTTTGCAACTGAAAAGAAACTTTGTGTTCCCAAAAAGCTAGGTGAAGGACGGCTTTCACACACACTTATCTCTCAGAACTGAGCAAGTGGAGAGACGTTCGTTCATCTAGCACCAAGGGAACGGTTTGCAGGAGACACTTTTTCTCTGCTTTCTCAGTCTGTTTCCTAGTGCCGGTTTGAAGTTCCTGCAGTTTTCACTGTAAAACCGAGTTGGAGCTAGTACCTCCCCATATATATGTATGGAATGGAGTTTGCAACTGAAAAGAAACTTTGTGTTCCCAACAAGCTAGGTGAAGTACGGCTTTCACACACACTTATCTCTCAGAACTGAGCAAGTGGAGAGACGTTCGTTCATCTAGCACCAAGGGAACGGGTTGCAGGAGACACTTTTTTCTGCTTTCTCAGTCTGTTTCCTAGTGCCGGTTTGAAGTTCCTGCAGTTTTCACTGTAAAACCGAGTTGGAGCTAGTACCTCCCCATATATATGTATTGAATGCAGTTTGCAACTGAAAAGAAACTTTGTGTTCCCAAAAAGCTAGGTGAAGGACGGCTTTCACACACACTTATCTCTCAGAACTGAGCAAGTGGAGAGACGTTCGCTCATCTAGCACCAAGGGAACGGGTTGCAGGAGACACTTTTTCTCTGCTTTCTCAGTCTGTTTCCTAGTGCCGGTTTGAAGTTCCTGCAGTTTTCACTGTAAAACCGAGTTGGAGCTTCTACCTACCCATATATATGTATGGAATGGAGTTTGCAACTGAAAAGAAACTTTGTGTTCCCAACAAGCTAGTTGAAGGACGGCTTTCACACACACTTATCTCTCAGAACTGAGCAAGTGGAGAGACGTTCGTTCATCTAGCACCAAGGGAACGGGTTGCAGGAGACACTTTTTCTCTGCTTTCTCAGTCTGTTTCCTAGTGCCGGTTTGAAGTTCCTGCAGTTTTCACTGTAAAACCGAGTTGGAGCTAGTACCTCCCCATATATATGTATGGAATGGAGTTTGCAACTGAAAAGAAACTTTGTGTTCCCAACAAGCTAGGTGAAGGACGGCTTTCACACACACTTATCTCTCAGAACTGAGCAAGTGGAGAGACGTTCGTTCATCTAGCACCAAGGGAACGGGTTGCAGGAGACACTTTTTCTCTGCTTTCTCAGTCTGTTTCCTAGTGCCGGTTTGAAGTTCCTGCAGTTTTCACTGTAAAACCGAGTTGGAGCTAGTACCTCCCCATATATATGTATGGAATGCAGTTTGCAACTGAAAAGAAACTTTGTGTTCCCATAAAGCTAGGTGAAGGACGGCTTTCACACACACTTATCTCTCAGAACTGAGCAAGTGGAGAGACGTTCGCTCATCTAGCACCAAGGGAACGGGTTGCAGGAGACACTTTTTCTCTGCTTTCTCAGTCTGTTTCCTAGTGCCGGTTTGAAGTTCCTGCAGTTTTCACTGTAAAACCGAGTTGGAGCTTCTACCTACCCATATATATATATGGAATGGAGTTTGCAACTGAAAAGAAACTTTGTGTTCCCAACAAGCTAGGTGAAGGACGGCTTTCACACACACTTATCTCTCAGAACTGAGCAAGTGGAGAGACGTTCGTTCATCTAGCACCAAGGGAACGGGTTGCAGGAGACACTTTTTCTCTGCTTTCTCAGTCTGTTTCCTAGTGCCGGTTTGAAGTTCCTGCAGTTTTCACTGTAAAACCGAGTTGGAGCTAGTACCTCCCCATATATATGTATGGAATGGAGTTTGCAACTGAAAAAAAACTTTGTGTTCCCAACAAGCTAGGTGAAGGACGGCTTTCACACACACTTATCTCTCAGAACTGAGCAAGTGGAGAGACGTTCGTTCATCTAGCACCAAGGGAACGGGTTGCAGGAGACACTTTTTCTCTGCTTTCTCAGTCTGTTTCCTAGTGCCGGTTTGAAGTTCCTGCAGTTTTCACTGTAAAACCGAGTTGGAGCTTCTACCTCCCCATATATATGTATGGAATGGAGTTGGCAACTGAAAAGAAACTTTGTGTTCCCAAAAAGCTAGGTGAAGGACGGCTTTCACACACACTTATCTCTCAGAACTGAGCAAGTGGAGAGACGTTCGTTCATCTAGCACCAAGGGAACGGGTTGCAGGAGACACTTTTTCTCTGCTTTCTCAGACTGTTTCCTAGTGCCGGTTTGAATTTCCTGCAGTTTTCACTGTAAAACCGAGTTGGAGCTAGTACCTCCCCATATATATGTATGGAATGGAGTTTGCAACTGAAAAGAAACTTTGTGTTCCCAACAAGCTAGGTGAAGGACGGCTTTCACACACACTTATCTCTCAGAACTGAGCAAGTGGAGAGACGTTCGCTCATCTAGCACCAAGGGAACGGGTTGCTGGAGACACTTTTTCTCTGCTTTCTCAGTCTGTTTCCTAGTGCCGGTTTGAAGTTCCTGCAGTTTTCACTGTAAAACCGAGTTGGAGCTAGTACCTCCCCATATATATGTATGGAATGGAGTTTGCAACTGAAAAGAAACTTTGTGTTCCCAACAAGCTAGGTGAAGGACGGCTTTCACACACACTTATCTCTCAGAACTGAGCAAGTGGAGAGACGTTCGTTCATCTAGCACCAAGGGAACGGGTTGCAGGAGACACTTTTTCTCTGCTTTCTCAGTCTGTTTCCTAGTGCCGGTTTGAAGTTCCTGCAGTTTTCACTGTAAAACCGAGTTGGAGCTAGTACCTCCCCATATATATGTATGGAATGGAGTTTGCAACTGAAAAGAAACTTTGTGTTCCCAACAAGCTAGGTGAAGGACGGCTTTCACACACACTTATCTCTCAGAACTGAGCAAGTGGAGAGACGTTCGTTCATCTAGCACCAAGGGAACGGGTTGCAGGAGACACTTTTTCTCTGCTTTCTCAGTCTGTTTCCTAGTGCCGGTTTGAAGTTCCTGCAGTTTTCACTGTAAAACCGAGTTGGAGCTTCTACCTCCAAATATATATGTATGGAATGGAGTTTGCAACTGAAAAGAAACTTTGTGTTCCCAACAAGCTTGGTGAAGGACGGCTTTCACACACACTTATCTCTCAGAACTGAGCAAGTGGAGAGACGTTCGTTCATCTAGCACCAAGGGAACGGGTTGCAGGAGACACTTTTTCTCTGCTTTCTCAGTCTGTTTCCTAGTGCCGGTTTGAAGTTCCTGCAGTTTTCACTGTAAAACCGAGTTGGAGCTTCTACCTACCCATATATATGTATGGAATGGAGTTTGCAACTGAAAAGAAACTTTGTGTTCCCAACAAGCTAGGTGAAGGACGGCTTTCACACACACTTATCTCTCAGAACTGAGCAAGTGGAGAGACGTTCGTTCATCTAGCACCAAGGGAACGGGTTGCAGGAGACACTTTTTCTCTGCTTTCTCAGTCTGTTTCCTAGTGCCGGTTTGAAGTTCCTGCAGTTTTCACTGTAAAACCGAGTTGGAGCTAGTACCTCCCCATATATATGTATGGAATGGAGTTTGCAACTGAAAAGAAACTTTGTGTTCCCAACAAGCTAGGTGAAGGACGGCTTTCACACACACTTATCTCTCAGAACTGAGCAAGTGGAGAGACGTTCCTTCATCTAGCACCAAGGGAACGGGTTGCAGGAGACACTTTTTCTCTGCTTTCTCAGTCTGTTTCCTAGTGCCGGTTTGAAGTTCCTGCAGTTTTCACTGTAAAACCGAGTTGGAGCTAGTACCTCCCCATATATATGTATGGAATGCAGTTTGCAACTGAAAAGAAACTTTGTGTTCCCATAAAGCTAGGTGAAGGACGGCTTTCACACACACTTATCTCTCAGAACTGAGCAAGTGGAGAGACGTTCGCTCATCTAGCACCAAGGGAACGGGTTGCAGGAGACACTTTTTCTCTGCTTTCTCAGTCTGTTTCCTAGTGCCGGTTTGAAGTTCCTGCAGTTTTCACTGTAAAACCGAGTTGGAGCTTCTACCTACCCATATATATGTATGGAATGGAGTTTGCAACTGAAAAGAAACTTTGTGTTCCCAACAAGCTAGGTGAAGGACGGCTTTCACACACACTTATCTCTCAGAACTGAGCAAGTGGAGAGACGTTCGTTCATCTAGCACCAAGGGAACGGGTTGCAGGAGACACTTTTTCTCTGCTTTCTCAGTCTGTTTCCTAGTGCCGGTTTGAAGTTCCTGCAGTTTTCACTGTAAAACCGAGTTGGAGCTAGTACCTCCCCATATATATGTATGGAATGGAGTTTGCAACTGAAAAAAAACTTTGTGTTCCCAACAAGCTAGGTGAAGGACGGCTTTCACACACACTTATCTCTCAGAACTGAGCAAGTGGAGAGACGTTCGTTCATCTAGCACCAAGGGAACGGGTTGCAGGAGACACTTTTTCTCTGCTTTCTCAGTCTGTTTCCTAGTGCCGGTTTGAAGTTCCTGCAGTTTTCACTGTAAAACCGAGTTGGAGCTTCTACCTCCCCATATATATGTATGGAATGGAGTTGGCAACTGAAAAGAAACTTTGTGTTCCCAAAAAGCTAGGTGAAGGACGGCTTTCACACACACTTATCTCTCAGAACTGAGCAAGTGGAGAGACGTTCGTTCATCTAGCACCAAGGGAACGGGTTGCAGGAGACACTTTTTCTCTGCTTTCTCAGACTGTTTCCTAGTGCCGGTTTGAATTTCCTGCAGTTTTCACTGTAAAACCGAGTTGGAGCTAGTACCTCCCCATATATATGTATGGAATGGAGTTTGCAACTGAAAAGAAACTTTGTGTTCCCAACAAGCTAGGTGAAGGACGGCTTTCACACACACTTATCTCTCAGAACTGAGCAAGTGGAGAGACGTTCGCTCATCTAGCACCAAGGGAACGGGTTGCTGGAGACACTTTTTCTCTGCTTTCTCAGTCTGTTTCCTAGTGCCGGTTTGAAGTTCCTGCAGTTTTCACTGTAAAACCGAGTTGGAGCTAGTACCTCCCCATATATATGTATGGAATGGAGTTTGCAACTGAAAAGAAACTTTGTGTTCCCAACAAGCTAGGTGAAGGACGGCTTTCACACACACTTATCTCTCAGAACTGAGCAAGTGGAGAGACGTTCGTTCATCTAGCACCAAGGGAACGGGTTGCAGGAGACACTTTTTCTCTGCTTTCTCAGTCTGTTTCCTAGTGCCGGTTTGAAGTTCCTGCAGTTTTCACTGTAAAACCGAGTTGGAGCTAGTACCTCCCCATATATATGTATGGAATGGAGTTTGCAACTGAAAAGAAACTTTGTGTTCCCAACAAGCTAGGTGAAGGACGGCTTTCACACACACTTATCTCTCAGAACTGAGCAAGTGGAGAGACGTTCGTTCATCTAGCACCAAGGGAACGGGTTGCAGGAGACACTTTTTCTCTGCTTTCTCAGTCTGTTTCCTAGTGCCGGTTTGAAGTTCCTGCAGTTTTCACTGTAAAACCGAGTTGGAGCTTCTACCTCCAAATATATATGTATGGAATGGAGTTTGCAACTGAAAAGAAACTTTGTGTTCCCAACAAGCTTGGTGAAGGACGGCTTTCACACACACTTATCTCTCAGAACTGAGCAAGTGGAGAGACGTTCGTTCATCTAGCACCAAGGGAACGGGTTGCAGGAGACACTTTTTCTCTGCTTTCTCAGTCTGTTTCCTAGTGCCGGTTTGAAGTTCCTGCAGTTTTCACTGTAAAACCGAGTTGGAGCTAGTACCTCCCCATATATATGTATGGAATGGAGTTTGCAACTGAAAAGAAACTTTGTGTTCCCAACAAGCTAGGTGAAGGACGGCTTTCACACACAATTATCTCTCAGAACTGAGCAAGTGGAGAGACGTTCGTTCATCTAGCACCAAGGGAACGGGTTGCAGGAGACACTTTTTCTCTGCTTTCTCAGTCTGTTTCCAAGTGCCGGTTTGAAGTTCCTGCAGTTTTCACTGTAAAACCGAGTTGGAGCTTGTACATCCCCATATATATGTATGGAATGGAGTTTGCAACTGAAAAGAAACTTTGTGTTCCCAAAAAGCTAGGTGAAGGACGGCTTTCACACACACTTATCTCTCAGAACTGAGCAAGTGGAGAGACGTTCGTTCATCTAGCACCAAGGGAACGGGTTGCAGGAGACACTTTTTCTCTGCTTTCTCAGTCTGTTTCCTAGTGCCGTTTTGAAGTTCCTGCAGTTTTCACTGTAAAACCGAGTTGGAGCTAGTACCTCCCCATATATATGTATGGAATGGAGTTTGCAACTGAAAAGAAACTTTGTGTTCCCAACAAGCTAGGTGAAGGACGGCTTTCACACACACTTATCTCTCAGAACTGAGCAAGTGGAGAGACGTTCGTTCATCTAGCACCAAGGGAACGGGTTGCAGGAGACACTTTTTCTCTGCTTTCTCAGTCTGTTTCCTAGTGCCGGTTTGAAGTTCCTGCAGTTTTCACTGTAAAACCGAGTTGGAGCTTCTACCTACCCATATATATGTATGGAATGGAGTTTGCAACTGAAAAGAAACTTTGTGTACCCAACAAGCTTGGTGAAGGACGGCTTTCACACACACTTATCTCTCAGAACTGAGCAAGTGGAGAGACGTTCGTTCATCTAGCACCAAGGGAACGGGTTGCAGGAGACACTTTTTCTCTGCTTTCTCAGTCTGTTTCCTAGTGCCGGTTTGAAGTTCCTGCAGTTTTCACTGTAAAACCGAGTTGGAGCTAGTACCTCCCCATATATATGTATGGAATGGAGTTTGCAACTGAAAAGAAACTTTGTGTTCCCAACAAGCTAGGTGAAGGACGGCTTTCACACACACTTATCTCTCAGAACTGAGCAAGTGGAGAGACGTTCGTTCATCTAGCACCAAGGGAACGGGTTGCAGGAGACAGTTTTTCTCTGCTTTCTCAGTCTGTTTCCAAGTGCCGGTTTGAAGTTCCTGCAGTTTTCACTGTAAAACCGAGTTGGAGCTTGTACATCCCCATATATATGTATGGAATGGTGTTTGCAACTGAAAAGAAACTTTGTGTTCCCAAAAAGCTAGGTGAAGGACGGCTTTCACACACACTTATCTCTCAGAACTGAGCAAGTGGAGAGACGTTCGTTCATCTAGCACCAAGGGAACGGGTTGCAGGAGACACTTTTTCTCTGCTTTCTCAGTCTGTTTCCTAGTGCCGGTTTGAAGTTCCTGCAGTTTTCACTGTAAAACCGAGTTGGAGCTAGTACCTCCCCATATATATGTATGGAATGGAGTTTGCAACTGAAAAGAAACTTTGTGTTCCCAAAAAGCTAGGTGAAGGACGGCTTTCACACACACTTATCTCTCAGAACTGAGCAAGTGGAGAGACGTTCGTTCATCTAGAACCAAGGGAACGGGTTGCAGGAGACACTTTTTCTCTGCTTTCTCAGTCTGTTTCCTAGTGCCGGTTTGAAGTTCCTGCAGTTTTCACTGTAAAACCGAGTTGGAGCTAGTACCTCCCCATATATATGTATGGAATGGAGTTTGCAACTGAAAAGAAACTTTGTGTTCCCAAAAAGCTAGGTGAAGGACGGCTTTCACACACACTTATCTCTGAGAAATGAGCAAGTGGAGAGACTTTCGCTCATCTAGCACCAAGGGAACGGGTTGCAGGAGTCACTTTTTCTCTGCTTTCTCAGTCTGTTTCCTAGTGCCGGTTTGAAGTTCCTGCAGTTTTCACTGTAAAACCGAGTTGGAGCTTCTACCTACCCATATATATGTATGGAATGGAGTTTGCAACTGAAAAGAAACTTTGTGTTCCCAACAAGCTAGGTGAAGAACGGCTTTCACACACACTTATCTCTCAGAACTGAGCAAGTGGAGAGACGTTCGTTCATCTAGCACCAAGGGAACGGGTTGCAGGAGACACTTTTTCTCTGCTTTCTCAGTCTGTTTCCTAGTGCCGGTTTGAAGTTCCTGCAGTTTTCACTGTAAAACCGAGTTGGAGCTAGTACCTCCCCATATATATGTATGGAATGGAGTTTGCAACTGAAAAGAAACTTTGTGTTCCCAACAAGCTAGGTGAAGGACGGCTTTCACACACACTTATCTCTCAGAACTGAGCAAGTGGAGAGACGTTCGTTCATCTAGCACCAAGGGAACGGGTTGCAGGAGACACTTTTTTCTGCTTTCTCAGTCTGTTTCCTAGTGCCTGTTTGAAGTTCCTGCAGTTTTCACTGTAAAACCGAGTTGGAGCTAGTACCTCCCCATATATATGTATTGAATGCAGTTTGCAACTGAAAAGAAACTTTGTGTTCCCAAAAAGCTAGGTGAAGGACGGCTTTCACACACACTTATCTCTCAGAACTGAGCAAGTGGAGAGACGTTCGCTCATCTAGCACCAAGGGAACGGGTTGCAGGAGACACTTTTTCTCTGCTTTCTCAGTCTGTTTCCTAGTGCCGGTTTGAAGTTCCTGCAGTTTTCACTGTAAAACCGAGTTGGAGCTTCTACCTACCCATATATATGTATGGAATGGAGTTTGCAACTGAAAAGAAACTTTGTGTTCCCAACAAGCTAGGTGAAGGACGGCTTTCACACACACTTATCTCTCAGAACTGAGCAAGTGGAGAGACGTTCGTTCATCTAGCACCAAGGGAACGGGTTGCAGGAGACACTTTTTCTCTGCTTTCTCAGTCTGTTTCCTAGTGCCGGTTTGAAGTTCCTGCAGTTTTCACTGTAAAACCGAGTTGGAGCTAGTACCTCCCCATATATATGTATGGAATGGAGTTTGCAACTGAAAAGAAACTTTGTGTTCCCAACAAGCTAGGTGAAGGACGGCTTTCACACACACTTATCTCTCAGAACTGAGCAAGTGGAGAGACGTTCCTTCATCTAGCACCAAGGGAACGGGTTGCAGGAGACACTTTTTCTCTGCTTTCTCAGTCTGTTTCCTAGTGCCGGTTTGAAGTTCCTGCAGTTTTCACTGTAAAACCGAGTTGGAGCTAGTACCTCCCCATATATATGTATGGAATGCAGTTTGCAACTGAAAAGAAACTTTGTGTTCCCATAAAGCTAGGTGAAGGACGGCTTTCACACACACTTATCTCTCAGAACTGAGCAAGTGGAGAGACGTTCGCTCATCTAGCACCAAGGGAACGGGTTGCAGGAGACACTTTTTCTCTGCTTTCTCAGTCTGTTTCCTAGTGCCGGTTTGAAGTTCCTGCAGTTTTCACTGTAAAACCGAGTTGGAGCTTCTACCTACCCATATATATGTATGGAATGGAGTTTGCAACTGAAAAGAAACTTTGTGTTCCCAACAAGCTAGGTGAAGGACGGCTTTCACACACACTTATCTCTCAGAACTGAGCAAGTGGAGAGACGTTCGTTCATCTAGCACCAAGGGAACGGGTTGCAGGAGACACTTTTTCTCTGCTTTCTCAGTCTGTTTCCTAGTGCCGGTTTGAAGTTCCTGCAGTTTTCACTGTAAAACCGAGTTGGAGCTAGTACCTCCCCATATATATGTATGGAATGGAGTTTGCAACTGAAAAGAAACTTTGTGTTCCCAACAAGCTAGGTGAAGGACGGCTTTCACACACACTTATCTCTCAGAACTGAGCAAGTGGAGAGACGTTCGTTCATCTAGCACCAAGGGAACGGGTTGCAGGAGACACTTTTTCTCTGCTTTCTCAGTCTGTTTCCTAGTGCCGGTTTGAAGTTCCTGCAGTTTTCACTGTAAAACCGAGTTGGAGCTTCTACCTCCCCATATATATGTATGGAATGGAGTTGGCAACTGAAAAGAAACTTTGTGTTCCCAAAAAGCTAGGTGAAGGACGGCTTTCACACACACTTATCTCTCAGAACTGAGCAAGTGGAGAGACGTTCGTTCATCTAGCACCAAGGGAACGGGTTGCAGGAGACACTTTTTCTCTGCTTTCTCAGACTGTTTCCTAGTGCCGGTTTGAATTTCCTGCAGTTTTCACTGTAAAACCGAGTTGGAGCTAGTACCTCCCCATATATATGTATGGAATGGAGTTTGCAACTGAAAAGAAACTTTGTGTTCCCAACAAGCTAGGTGAAGGACGGCTTTCACACACACTTATCTCTCAGAACTGAGCAAGTGGAGAGACGTTCGTTCATCTAGCACCAAGGGAACGGGTTGCTGGAGACACTTTTTCTCTGCTTTCTCAGTCTGTTTCCTAGTGCCGGTTTGAAGTTCCTGCAGTTTTCACTGTAAAACCGAGTTGGAGCTAGTACCTCCCCATATATATGTATGGAATGGAGTTTGCAACTGAAAAGAAACTTTGTGTTCCCAACAAGCTAGGTGAAGGACGGCTTTCACACACACTTATCTCTCAGAACTGAGCAAGTGGAGAGACGTTCGTTCATCTAGCACCAAGGGAACGGGTTGCAGGAGACACTTTTTCTCTGCTTTCTCAGTCTGTTTCCTAGTGCCGGTTTGAAGTTCCTGCAGTTTTCACTGTAAAACCGAGTTGGATCTTCTACCTCCAAATATATATGTATGGAATGGAGTTTGCAACTGAAAAGAAACTTTGTGTTCCCAACAAGCTAGGTGAAGGACGGCTTTCACACACACTTATCTCTCAGAACTGAGCAAGTGGAGAGACGTTCGTTCATCTAGCACCAAGGGAACGGGTTGCAGGAGACACTTTTTCTCTGCTTTCTCAGTCTGTTTCCTAGTGCCGGTTTGAAGTTCCTGCAGTTTTCACTGTAAAACCGAGTTGGAGCTAGTACCTCCCCATATATATGTATGGAATGGAGTTTGCAACTGAAAAGAAACTTTGTGTTCCCAACAAGCTAGGTGAAGGACGGCTTTCACACACACTTATCTCTCAGAACTGAGCAAGTGGAGAGACGTTCGTTCATCTAGCACCAAGGGAACGGGTTGCAGGAGACACTTTTTCTCTGCTTTCTCAGTCTGTTTCCTAGTGCCGGTTTGAAGTTCCTGCAGTTTTCACTGTAAAACCGAGTTGGAGCTTCTACCTCCAAATATATATGTATGGAATGGAGTTTGCAACTGAAAAGAAACTTTGTGTTCCCAACAAGCTTGGTGAAGGACGGCTTTCACACACACTTATCTCTCAGAACTGAGCAAGTGGAGAGACGTTCGTTCATCTAGCACCAAGGGAACGGGTTGCAGGAGACACTTTTTCTCTGCTTTCTCAGTCTGTTTCCTAGTGCCGGTTTGAAGTTCCTGCAGTTTTCACTGTAAAACCGAGTTGGAGCTAGTACCTCCCCATATATATGTATGGAATGGAGTTTGCAACTGAAAAGAAACTTTGTGTTCCCAACAAGCTAGGTGAAAGACGGCTTTCACACACACTTATCTCTCAGAACTGAGCAAGTGGAGAGACGTTCGTTCATCTAGCACCAAGGGAACGGGTTGCAGGAGACACTTTTTCTCTGCTTTCTCAGTCTGTTTCCAAGTGCCGGTTTGAAGTTCCTGCAGTTTTCACTGTAAAACCGAGTTGGAGCTTGTACATCCCCATATATATGTATGGAATGGAGTTTGCAACTGAAAAGAAACTTTGTGTTCCCAAAAAGCTAGGTGAAGGACGGCTTTCACACACACTTATCTCTCAGAACTGAGCAAGTGGAGAGACGTTCGTTCATCTAGCACCAAGGGAACGGGTTGCAGGAGACACTTTTTCTCTGCTTTCTCAGTCTGTTTCCTAGTGCCGTTTTGAAGTTCCTGCAGTTTTCACTGTAAAACCGAGTTGGAGCTAGTACCTCCCCATATATATGTATGGAATGGAGTTTGCAACTGAAAAGAAACTTTGTGTTCCCAACAAGCTAGGTGAAGGACGGCTTTCACACACACTTATCTCTCAGAACTGAGCAAGTGGAGAGACGTTCGTTCATCTAGCACCAAGGGAACGGGTTGCAGGAGATCCTTTTTCTCTGTTTCTCAGTCTGTTTCCTAGTGCCGGTTTGAAGTTCCTGCAGTTTTCACTGTAAAACCGAGTTGGAGCTTCTACCTACCCATATATATGTATGGAATGGAGTTTGCAACTGAAAAGAAACTTTGTGTTCCCAACAAGCTTGGTGAAGGACGGCTTTCACACACACTTATCTCTCAGAACTGAGCAAGTGGAGAGACGTTCGTTCATCTAGCACCAAGGGAACGGGTTGCAGGAGACACTTTTTCTCTGCTTTCTCAGTCTGTTTCCTAGTGCCGGTTTGAAGTTCCTGCAGTTTTCACTGTAAAACCGAGTTGGAGCTAGTACCTCCCCATATATATGTATGGAATGGAGTTTGCAACTGAAAAGAAACTTTGTGTTCCCAACAAGCTAGGTGAAGGACGGCTTTCACACACACTTATCTCTCAGAACTGAGCAAGTGGAGAGACGTTCGTTCATCTAGCACCAAGGGAACGGGTTGCAGGAGACACTTTTTCTCTGCTTTCTCAGTCTGTTTCCAAGTGCCGGTTTGAAGTTCCTGCAGTTTTCACTGTAAAACCGAGTTGGAGCTTGTACATCCCCATATATATGTATGGAATGGAGTTTGCAACTGAAAAGAAACTTTGTGTTCCCAAAAAGCTAGGTGAAGGACGGCTTTCACACACACTTATCTCTCAGAACTGAGCAAGTGGAGAGACGTTCGTTCATCTAGCACCAAGGGAACGGGTTGCAGGAGACACTTTTTCTCTGCTTTCTCAGTCTGTTTCCTAGTGCCGGTTTGAAGTTCCTGCAGTTTTCACTGTAAAACCGAGTTGGAGCTAGTACCTCCCCATATATATGTATGGAATGGAGTTTGCAACTGAAAAGAAACTTTGTGTTCCCAAAAAGCTAGGTGAAGGACGGCTTTCACACACACTTATCTCTCAGAACTGAGCAAGTGGAGAGACTTTCGCTCATCTAGCACCAAGGGAACGGGTTGCAGGAGTCACTTTTTCTCTGCTTTCTCAGTCTGTTTCCTAGTGCCGGTTTGAAGTTCCTGCAGTTTTCACTGTAAAACCGAGTTGGAGCTTCTACCTCCCCATATATATGTATGGAATGGAGTTTGCAACTGAAAAGAAACTTTGTGTTCCCAACAAGCTAGGTGAAGGACGGCTTTCACACACACTTATCTCTCAGAACTGAGCAAGTGGAGAGACGTTCGTTCATCTAGCACCAAGGGAACGGGTTGCAGGAGACACTTTTTCTCTGCTTTCTCAGTCTGTTTCCTAGTGCCGGTTTGAAGTTCCTGCAGTTTTCACTGTAAAACCGAGTTGGAGCTAGTACCTCCCCATATATATGTATGGAATGGAGTTTGCAACTGAAAAGAAACTTTGTGTTCCCAACAAGCTAGGTGAAGGACGGCTTTCACACACACTTATCTCTCAGAACTGAGCAAGTGGAGAGACGTTCGTTCATCTAGCGCCAAGGGAACGGGTTGCAGGAGACACTTTTTCTCTGCTTTCTCAGTCTGTTTCCTAGTGCCGGTTTGAAGTTCCTGCAGTTTTCACTGTAAAACCGAGTTGGAGATTCTACCTCCCCATATATATGTATGGAATGGAGTTGGCAACTGAAAAGAAACTTTGTGTTCCCAAAAAGCTAGGTGAAGGACGGCTTTCACACACACTTATCTCTCAGAACTGAGCAAGTGGAGAGACGTTCGTTCATCTAGCACCAAGGGAACGGGTTGCAGGAGACACTTTTTCTCTGCTTTCTCAGTCTGTTTCCTAGTGCCGGTTTGAATTTCCTGCAGTTTTCACTGTAAAACAGAGTTGGAGCTAGTACCTCCCCATATATATGTATGGAATGAAGTTTGCAACTGAAAAGAAACTTTGTGTTCCCAACAAGCTAGGTGAAGGACGGCTTTCACACACACTTATCTCTCAGAACTGAGCAAGTGGAGAGACGTTCGTTCATCTAGCACCAAGGGAACGGGTTGCAGGAGACACTTTTTCTCTGCTTTCTCAGTCTGTTTCCTAGTGCCGGTTTGAAGTTCCTGCAGTTTTCACTGTAAAACCGAGTTGGAGCTAGTACCTCCCCATATATATGTATGGAATGGAGTTTGCAACTGAAAAGAAACTTTGTGTTCCCAACAAGCTAGGTGAAGGACGGCTTTCACACACACTTATCTCTCAGAACTGAGCAAGTGGAGAGACGTTCGTTCATCTAGCACCAAGGGAACGGGTTGCAGGAGACACTTTTTCTCTGCTTTCTCAGTCTGTTTCCTAGTGCCGGTTTGAAGTTCCTGCAGTTTTCACTGTAAAACCGAGTTGGAGCTAGTACCTCCCCATATATATGTATGGAATGGAGTTTGCAACTGAAAAGAATATTTGTGTTCCCAACAAGCTAGGTGAAGGACGGCTTTCACACACACTTATCTCTCAGAACTGAGCAAGTGGAGAGACGTTCGTTCATCTAGCACCAAGGGAACGGGTTGCAGGAGACACTTTTTCTCTGCTTTCTCAGTCTGTTTCCTAGTGCCGGTTTGAAGTTCCTGCAGTTTTCACTGTAAAACCGAGTTGGAGCTAGTACCTCCCCATATATATGTATGGAATGGAGTTTGCAACTGAAAAGAAACTTTGTGTTCCCAACAAGCTAGGTGAAGGACGGCTTTCACACACACTTATCTCTCAGAACTGAGCAAGTGGAGAGACGTTCGTTCATCTAGCACCAAGGGAACGGGTTGCAGGAGACACTTTTTCTCTGCTTTCTCAGTCTGTTTCCTAGTGCCGGTTTGAAGTTCCTGCAGTTTTCACTGTAAAACCGAGTTGGAGCTTCTACCTCCCCATATATATGTATGGAATGGAGTTGGCAACTGAAAAGAAACTTTGTGTTCCCAAAAAGCTAGGTGAAGGACGGCTTTCACACACACTTATCTCTCAGAACTGAGCAAGTGGAGAGACGTTCGTTCATCTAGCACCAAGGGAACGGGTTGCAGGAGACACTTTTTCTCTGCTTTCTCAGTCTGTTTCCTAGTGCCGGTTTGAAGTTCCTGCAGTTTTCACTGTAAAACCGAGTTGGAGCTAGTACCTCCCCATATATATGTATTGAATGGAGTTTGCAACTGAAAAGAAACTTTGTGTTCCCAACAAGCTAGGTGAAGTACGGCTTTCACACACACTTATCTCTCAGAACTGAGCAAGTGGAGAGACGTTCGTTCATCTAGCACCAAGGGAACGGGTTGCAGGAGACACTTTTTTCTGCTTTCTCAGTCTGTTTCCTAGTGCCGGTTTGAAGTTCCTGCAGTTTTCACTGTAAAACCGAGTTGGAGCTAGTACCTCCCCATATATATGTATTGAATGCAGTTTGCAACTGAAAAGAAACTTTGTGTTCCCAAAAAGCTAGGTGAAGGACGGCTTTCACACACACTTATCTCTCAGAACTGAGCAAGTGGAGAGACGTTCGCTCATCTAGCACCAAGGGAACGGGTTGCAGGAGACACTTTTTCTCTGCTTTCTCAGTCTGTTTCCTAGTGCCGGTTTGAAGTTCCTGCAGTTTTCACTGTAAAACCGAGTTGGAGCTTCTACCTACCCATATATATGTATGGAATGGAGTTTGCAACTGAAAAGGAACTTTGTGTTCCCAACAAGCTAGGTGAAGGACGGCTTTCACACACACTTATCTCTCAGAACTGAGCAAGTGGAGAGACGTTCGTTCATCTAGCACCAAGGGAACGGGTTGCAGGAGACACTTTTTCTCTGCTTTCTCAGTCTGTTTCCTAGTGCCGGTTTGAAGTTCCTGCAGTTTTCACTGTAAAACCGAGTTGGAGCTAGTACCTCCCCATATATATGTATGGAATGGAGTTTGCAACTGAAAAGAAACTTTGTGTTCCCAACAAGCTAGGTGAAGGACGGCTTTCACACACACTTATCTCTCAGAACTGAGCAAGTGGAGAGACGTTCGTTCATCTAGCACCAAGGGAACGGGTTGCAGGAGACACTTTTTCTCTGCTTTCTCAGTCTGTTTCCTAGTGCCGGTTTGAAGTTCCTGCAGTTTTCACTGTAAAACCGAGTTGGAGCTAGTACCTCCCCATATATATGTATGGAATGCAGTTTGCAACTGAAAAGAAACTTTGTGTTCCCATAAAGCTAGGTGAAGGACGGCTTTCACACACACTTATCTCTCAGAACTGAGCAAGTGGAGAGACGTTCGCTCATCTAGCACCAAGGGAACGGGTTGCAGGAGACACTTTTTCTCTGCTTTCTCAGTCTGTTTCCTAGTGCCGTTTTGAAGTTCCTGCAGTTTTCACTGTAAAACCGAGTTGGAGCTTCTACCTACCCATATATATGTATGGAATGGAGTTTGCAACTGAAAAGAAACTTTGTGTTCCCAACAAGCTAGGTGAAGGACGGCTTTCACACACACTTATCTCTCAGAACTGAGCAAGTGGAGAGACGTTCGTTCATCTAGCACCAAGGGAACGGGTTGCAGGAGACACTTTTTCTCTGCTTTCTCAGTCTGTTTCCTAGTGCCGGTTTGAAGTTCCTGCAGTTTTCACTGTAAAACCGAGTTGGAGCTACTACCTCCCCATATATATGTATGGAATGGAGTTTGCAACTGAAAAGAAACTTTGTGTTCCCAACAAGCTAGGTGAAGGACGGCTTTCACACACACTTATCTCTCAGAACTGAGCAAGTGGAGAGACGTTCGTTCATCTAGCACCAAGGGAACGGGTTGCAGGAGACACTTTTTCTCTGCTTTCTCAGTCTGTTTCCTAGTGCCGGTTTGAAGTTCCTGCAGTTTTCACTGTAAAACCGAGTTGGAGCTTCTACCTCCCCATATATATGTATGGAATGGAGTTGGCAACTGAAAAGAAACTTTGTGTTCCCAAAAAGCTAGGTGAAGGACGGCTTTCACACACACTTATCTCTCAGAACTGAGCAAGTGGAGAGACGTTCGTTCATCTAGCACCAAGGGAACGGGTTGCAGGAGACACTTTTTCTCTGCTTTCTCAGACTGTTTCCTAGTGCCGGTTTGAATTTCCTGCAGTTTTCACTGTAAAACCGAGTTGGAGCTAGTACCTCCCCATATATATGTATGGAATGGAGTTTGCAACTGAAAAGAATATTTGTGTTCCCAACAAGCTAGGTGAAGGACGGCTTTCACACACACTTATCTCTCAGAACTGAGCAAGTGGAGAGACGTTCGTTCATCTAGCACCAAGGGAACGGGTTGCAGGAGACACTTTTTCTCTGCTTTCTCAGTCTGTTTCCTAGTGCCGGTTTGAAGTTCCTGCAGTTTTCACTGTAAAACCGAGTTGGAGCTAGTACCTCCCCATATATATGTATGGAATGCAGTTTGCAACTGAAAAGAAACTTTGTGTTCCCATAAAGCTAGGTGAAGGACGGCTTTCACACACACTTATCTCTCAGAACTGAGCAAGTGGAGAGACGTTCGCTCATCTAGCACCAAGGGAACGGGTTGCAGGAGACACTTTTTCTCTGCTTTCTCAGTCTGTTTCCTAGTGCCGTTTTGAAGTTCCTGCAGTTTTCACTGTAAAACCGAGTTGGAGCTTCTACCTACCCATATATATGTATGGAATGGAGTTTGCAACTGAAAAGAAACTTTGTGTTCCCAACAAGCTAGGTGAAGGACGGCTTTCACACACACTTATCTCTCAGAACTGAGCAAGTGGAGAGACGTTCGTTCATCTAGCACCAAGGGAACGGGTTGCAGGAGACACTTTTTCTCTGCTTTCTCAGTCTGTTTCCTAGTGCCGGTTTGAAGTTCCTGCAGTTTTCACTGTAAAACCGAGTTGGAGCTAGTACCTCCCCATATATATGTATGGAATGGAGTTTGCAACTGAAAAGAAACTTTGTGTTCCCAACAAGCTAGGTGAAGGACGGCTTTCACACACACTTATCTCTCAGAACTGAGCAAGTGGAGAGACGTTCGTTCATCTAGCACCAAGGGAACGGGTTGCAGGAGACACTTTTTCTCTGCTTTCTCAGTCTGTTTCCTAGTGCCGGTTTGAAGTTCCTGCAGTTTTCACTGTAAAACCGAGTTGGAGCTTCTACCTCCCCATATATATGTATGGAATGGAGTTGGCAACTGAAAAGAAACTTTGTGTTCCCAAAAAGCTAGGTGAAGGACGGCTTTCACACACAATTATCTCTCAGAACTGAGCAAGTGGAGAGACGTTCGTTCATCTAGCACCAAGGGAACGGGTTGCAGGAGACACTTTTTCTCTGCTTTCTCAGACTGTTTCCTAGTGCCGGTTTGAATTTCCTGCAGTTTTCACTGTAAAACCGAGTTGGAGCTAGTACCTCCCCATATATATGTATGGAATGGAGTTTGCAACTGAAAAGAAACTTTGTGTTCCCAACAAGCTAGGTGAAGGACGGCTTTCACACACACTTATCTCTCAGAACTGAGCAAGTGGAGAGACGTTCGTTCATCTAGCACCAAGGGAACGGGTTGCTGGAGACACTTTTTCTCTGCTTTCTCAGTCTGTTTCCTAGTGCCGGTTTGAAGTTCCTGCAGTTTTCACTGTAAAACCGAGTTGGAGCTAGTACCTCCCCATATATATGTATGGAATGGAGTTTGCAACTGAAAAGAAACTTTGTGTTCCCAACAAGCTAGGTGAAGGACGGCTTTCACACACACTTATCTCTCAGAACTGAGCAAGTGGAGAGACGTTCGTTCATCTAGCACCAAGGGAACGGGTTGCAGGAGACACTTTTTCTCTGCTTTCTCAGTCTGTTTCCTAGTGCCGGTTTGAAGTTCCTGCAGTTTTCACTGTAAAACCGAGTTGGATCTTCTACCTCCAAATATATATGTATGGAATGGAGTTTGCAACTGAAAAGAAACTTTGTGTTCCCAACAAGCTAGGTGAAGGACGGCTTTCACACACACTTATCTCTCAGAACTGAGCAAGTGGAGAGACGTTCGTTCATCTAGCACCAAGGGAACGGGTTGCAGGAGACACTTTTTCTCTGCTTTCTCAGTCTGTTTCCTAGTGCCGGTTTGAAGTTCCTGCAGTTTTCACTGTAAAACCGAGTTGGAGCTAGTACCTCCCCATATATATGTATGGAATGGAGTTTGCAACTGAAAAGAAACTTTGTGTTCCCAACAAGCTAGGTGAAGGACGGCTTTCACACACACTTATCTCTCAGAACTGAGCAAGTGGAGAGACGTTCGTTCATCTAGCACCAAGGGAACGGGTTGCAGGAGACACTTTTTCTCTGCTTTCTCAGTCTGTTTCCTAGTGCCGGTTTGAAGTTCCTGCAGTTTTCACTGTAAAACCGAGTTGGAGCTTCTACCTCCCCATATATATGTATGGAATGGAGTTGGCAACTGAAAAGAAACTTTGTGTTCCCAAAAAGCTAGGTGAAGGACGGCTTTCACACACAATTATCTCTCAGAACTGAGCAAGTGGAGAGACGTTCGTTCATCTAGCACCAAGGGAACGGGTTGCAGGAGACACTTTTTCTCTGCTTTCTCAGACTGTTTCCTAGTGCCGGTTTGAATTTCCTGCAGTTTTCACTGTAAAACCGAGTTGGAGCTAGTACCTCCCCATATATATGTATGGAATGGAGTTTGCAACTGAAAAGAAACTTTGTGTTCCCAACAAGCTAGGTGAAGGACGGCTTTCACACACACTTATCTCTCAGAACTGAGCAAGTGGAGAGACGTTCGTTCATCTAGCACCAAGGGAACGGGTTGCTGGAGACACTTTTTCTCTGCTTTCTCAGTCTGTTTCCTAGTGCCGGTTTGAAGTTCCTGCAGTTTTCACTGTAAAACCGAGTTGGAGCTAGTACCTCCCCATATATATGTATGGAATGGAGTTTGCAACTGAAAAGAAACTTTGTGTTCCCAACAAGCTAGGTGAAGGACGGCTTTCACACACACTTATCTCTCAGAACTGAGCAAGTGGAGAGACGTTCGTTCATCTAGCACCAAGGGAACGGGTTGCAGGAGACACTTTTTCTCTGCTTTCTCAGTCTGTTTCCTAGTGCCGGTTTGAAGTTCCTGCAGTTTTCACTGTAAAACCGAGTTGGATCTTCTACCTCCAAATATATATGTATGGAATGGAGTTTGCAACTGAAAAGAAACTTTGTGTTCCCAACAAGCTAGGTGAAGGACGGCTTTCACACACACTTATCTCTCAGAACTGAGCAAGTGGAGAGACGTTCGTTCATCTAGCACCAAGGGAACGGGTTGCAGGAGACACTTTTTCTCTGCTTTCTCAGTCTGTTTCCTAGTGCCGGTTTGAAGTTCCTGCAGTTTTCACTGTAAAACCGAGTTGGAGCTAGTACCTCCCCATATATATGTATGGAATGGAGTTTGCAACTGAAAAGAAACTTTGTGTTCCCAACAAGCTAGGTGAAGGACGGCTTTCACACACACTTATCTCTCAGAACTGAGCAAGTGGAGAGACGTTCGTTCATCTAGCACCAAGGGAACGGGTTGCAGGAGACACTTTTTCTCTGCTTTCTCAGTCTGTTTCCTAGTGCCGGTTTGAAGTTCCTGCAGTTTTCACTGTAAAACCGAGTTGGAGCTTCTACCTCCAAATATATATGTATGGAATGGAGTTTGCAACTGAAAAGAAACTTTGTGTTCCCAACAAGCTTGGTGAAGGACGGCTTTCACACACACATATCTCTCAGAACTGAGCAAGTGGAGAGACGTTCGTTCATCTAGCACCAAGGGAACGGGTTGCAGGAGACACTTTTTCTCTGCTTTCTCAGTCTGTTTCCTAGTGCCGGTTTGAAGTTCCTGCAGTTTTCACTGTAAAACCGAGTTGGAGCTAGTACCTCCCCATATATATGTATGGAATGGAGTTTGCAACTTAAAAGAAACTTTGTGTTCCCAACAAGCTAGGTGAAAGACGGCTTTCACACACACTTATCTCTCAGAACTGAGCAAGTGGAGAGACGTTCGTTCATCTAGCACCAAGGGAACGGGTTGCAGGAGACACTTTTTCTCTGCTTTCTCAGTCTGTTTCCAAGTGCCGGTTTGAAGTTCCTGCAGTTTTCACTGTAAAACCGAGTTGGAGCTTGTACATCCCCATATATATGTATGGAATGGAGTTTGCAACTGAAAAGAAACTTTGTGTTCCCAAAAAGCTAGGTGAAGGACGGCTTTCACACACACTTATCTCTCAGAACTGAGCAAGTGGAGAGACGTTCGTTCATCTAGCACCAAGGGAACGGGTTGCAGGAGACACTTTTTCTCTGCTTTCTCAGTCTGTTTCCTAGTGCCGGTTTGAAGTTCCTGCAGTTTTCACTGTAAAACCGAGTTGGAGCTAGTACCTCCCCATATATATGTATGGAATGGAGTTTGCAACTGAAAAGAAACTTTGTGTTCCCAACAAGCTAGGTGAAGGACGGCTTTCACACACACTTATCTCTCAGAACTGAGCAAGTGGAGAGACGTTCGTTCATCTAGCACCAAGGGAACGGGTTGCAGGAGACACTTTTTCTCTGCTTTCTCAGTCTGTTTCCTAGTGCCGGTTTGAAGTTCCTGCAGTTTTCACTGTAAAACCGAGTTGGAGCTTCTACCTACCCATATATATGTATGGAATGGAGTTTGCAACTGAAAAGAAACTTTGTGTTCCCAACAAGCTTGGTGAAGGACGGCTTTCACACACACTTATCTCTCAGAACTGAGCAAGTGGAGAGACGTTCGTTCATCTAGCACCAAGGGAACGGGTTGCAGGAGACACTTTTTCTCTGCTTTCTCAGTCTGTTTCCTAGTGCCGGTTTGAAGTTCCTGCAGTTTTCACTGTAAAACCGAGTTGGAGCTAGTACCTCCCCATATATATGTATGGAATGGAGTTTGCAACTGAAAAGAAACTTTGTGTTCCCAACAAGCTAGGTGAAGGACGGCTTTCACACACACTTATCTCTCAGAACTGAGCAAGTGGAGAGACGTTCGTTCATCTAGCACCAAGGGAACGGGTTGCAGGAGACACTTTTTCTCTGCTTTCTCAGTCTGTTTCCTAGTGCCGGTTTGAAGTTCCTGCAGTTTTCACTGTAAAACCGAGTTGGAGCTTGTACATCCCCATATATATGTATGGAATGGAGTTTGCAACTGAAAAGAAACTTTGTGTTCCCAACAATCTCGGTGAAGGACGGCTTTCACACACACTTATCTCTCAGAACTGAGCAAGTGGAGAGACGTTCGTTCATCTAGCACCAAGGGAACGGGTTGCAGGAGACACTTTTTCTCTGCTTTCTCAGTCTGTTTCCTAGTGCCGGTTTGAAGTTCCTGCAGTTTTCACTGTAAAACCGAGTTGGAGCTAGTACCTCCCCATATATATGTATGGAATGGAGTTTGCAACTGAAAAGAAACTTTGTGTTCCCAAAAAGCTAGGTGAAGGACGGCTTTCACACACACTTATCTCTCAGAACTGAGCAAGTGGAGAGACGTTCGTTCATCTAGAACCAAGGGAACGGGTTGCAGGAGACACTTTTTCTCTGCTTTCTCAGTCTGTTTCCTAGTGCCGGTTTGAAGTTCCTGCAGTTTTCACTGTAAAACCGAGTTGGAGCTAGTACCTCCCCATATATATGTATGGAATGGAGTTTGCAACTGAAAAGAAACTTTGTGTTCCCAAAAAGCTAGGTGAAGGACGGCTTTCACACACACTTATCTCTGAGAAATGAGCAAGTGGAGAGACTTTCGCTCATCTAGCACCAAGGGAACGGGTTGCAGGAGTCACTTTTTCTCTGCTTTCTCAGTCTGTTTCCTAGTGCCGGTTTGAAGTTCCTGCAGTTTTCACTGTAAAACCGAGTTGGAGCTTCTACCTACCCATATATATGTATGGAATGGAGTTTGCAACTGAAAAGAAACTTTGTGTTCCCAACAAGCTAGGTGAAGGACGGCTTTCACACACACTTATCTCTCAGAACTGAGCAAGTGGAGAGACGTTCGTTCATCTAGCACCAAGGGAACGGGTTGCAGGAGACACTTTTTCTCTGCTTTCTCAGTCTGTTTCCTAGTGCCGGTTTGAAGTTCCTGCAGTTTTCACTGTAAAACCGAGTTGGAGCTAGTACCTCCCCATATATATGTATGGAATGGAGTTTGCAACTGAAAAGAAACTTTGTGTTCCCAACAAGCTAGGTGAAGGACGGCTTTCACACACACTTATCTCTCAGAACTGAGCAAGTGGAGAGACGTTCGTTCATCTAGCACCAAGGGAACGGGTTGCAGGAGACACTTTTTCTCTGCTTTCTCAGTCTGTTTCCTAGTGCCGGTTTGAAGTTCCTGCAGTTTTCACTGTAAAACCGAGTTGGAGCTTCTACCTCCCCATATATATGTATGGAATGGAGTTGGCAACTGAAAAGAAACTTTGTGTTCCCAAAAAGCTAGGTGAAGGACGGCTTTCACACACACTTATCTCTCAGAACTGAGCAAGTGGAGAGACGTTCGTTCATCTAGCACCAAGGGAACGGGTTGCAGGAGACACTTTTTCTCTGCTTTCTCAGTCTGTTTCCTAGTGCCGGTTTGAATTTCCTGCAGTTTTCACTGTAAAACAGAGTTGGAGCTAGTACCTCCCCATATATATGTATGGAATGGAGTTTGCAACTGAAAAGAAACTTTGTGTTCCCAACAAGCTAGGTGAAGGACGGCTTTCACACACACTTATCTCTCAGAACTGAGCAAGTGGAGAGACGTTCGTTCATCTAGCACCAAGGGAACGGGTTGCAGGAGACACTTTTTCTCTGCTTTCTCAGTCTGTTTCCTAGTGCCGGTTTGAAGTTCCTGCAGTTTTCACTGTAAAACCGAGTTGGAGCTAGTACCTCCCCATATATATGTATGGAATGGAGTTTGCAACTGAAAAGAAACTTTGTGTTCCCAACAAGCTAGGTGAAGGACGGCTTTCACACACACTTATCTCTCAGAACTGAGCAAGTGGAGAGACGTTCGTTCATCTAGCACCAAGGGAACGGGTTGCAGGAGACACTTTTTCTCTGCTTTCTCAGTCTGTTTCCTAGTGCCGGTTTGAAGTTCCTGCAGTTTTCACTGTAAAACCGAGTTGGAGCTAGTACCTCCCTATATATATGTATGGAATGGAGTTTGCAACTGAAAAGAATATTTGTGTTCCCAACAAGCTAGGTGAAGGACGGCTTTCACACACACTTATCTCTCAGAACTGAGCAAGTGGAGAGACGTTCGTTCATCTAGCACCAAGGGAACGGGTTGCAGGAGACACTTTTTCTCTGCTTTCTCAGTCTGTTTCCTAGTGCCGGTTTGAAGTTCCTGCAGTTTTCACTGTAAAACCGAGTTGGAGCTTCTACCTACCCATATATATGTATGGAATGGAGTTTGCAACTGAAAAGAAACTTTGTGTTCCCAACAAGCTAGGTGAAGGACGGCTTTCACACACACTTATCTCTCAGAACTGAGCAAGTGGAGAGACGTTCGTTCATCTAGCACCAAGGGAACGGGTTGCAGGAGACACTTTTTCTCTGCTTTCTCAGTCTGTTTCCTAGTGCCGGTTTGAATTTCCTGCAGTTTTCACTGTAAAACCGAGTTGGAGCTAGTACCTCCCCATATATATGTATGGAATGGAGTTTGCAACTGAAAAGAATATTTGTGTTCCCAACAAGCTAGGTGAAGGACGGCTTTCACACACACTTATCTCTCAGAACTGAGCAAGTGGAGAGACGTTCGTTCATCTAGCACCAAGGGAACGGTTTGCAGGAGACACTTTTTCTCTGCTTTCTCAGTCTGTTTCCTAGTGCCGGTTTGAAGTTCCTGCAGTTTTCACTGTAAAACCGTGTTGGAGCTTGTACATCCCCATATATATGTATGGAATGGAGTTTGCAACTGAAAAGAAACTTTGTGTTCCCAACAAGCTAGGTGAAGGACGGCTTTCACACACACTTATCTCTCAGAACTGAGCAAGTGGAGAGACGTTCGTTCATCTAGCACCAAGGGAACGGGTTGCAGGAGACACTTTTTCTCTGCTTTCTCAGTCTGTTTCCTAGTGCCGGTTTGAAGTTCCTGCAGTTTTCACTGTAAAACCGAGTTGGAGCTAGTACCTCCCCATATATATGTATGGAATGGAGTTTGCAACTGAAAAGAAACTTTGTGTTCCCAACAAGCTAGGTGAAGGACGGCTTTCACACACACTTATCTCTCAGAACTGAGCAAGTGGAGAGACGTTCGTTCATCTAGCACCAAGGGAACGGGTTGCAGGGGACACTTTTTCTCTGCTTTCTCAGTCTGTTTCCTAGTGCCGGTTTGAAGTTCCTGCAGTTTTCACTGTAAAACCGAGTTTCAGCTTCTACCTCCCCATATATATGTATGGAATGGAGTTTGCAACTGAAAAGAAACTTTGTGTTCCCAACAAGCTAGGTGAAGGACGGCTTTCACACACACTTATCTCTCAGAACTGAGCAAGTGGAGAGACGTTCGTTCATCTAGCACCAAGGGAACGGGTTGCAGGAGACACTTTTTCTCTGCTTTCTCAGTCTGTTTCCTAGTGCCGGTTTGAAGTTCCTGCAGTTTTCACTGTAAAACCGAGTTGGAGCTAGTACCTCCCCATATATATGTATGGAATGGAGTTTGCAACTGAAAAGAAACTTTGTGTTCCCAACAAGCTAGGTGAAGGACGGCTTTCACACACACTTATCTCTCAGAACTGAGCAAGTGGAGAGACGTTCGTTCATCTAGCACCAAGGGAACGGGTTGCAGGAGACACTTTTTCTCTGCTTTCTCAGTCTGTTTCCTAGTGCCGGTTTGAAGTTCCTGCAGTTTTCACTGTAAAACCGAGTTGGAGCTTGTACATCCCCATATATATGTATGGAATGGAGTTTGCAACTGAAAAGAAACTTTGTGTTCCCAAAAAGCTAGGTGAAAGACGGCTTTCACACACACTTATCTCTCAGAACTGAGCAAGTGGAGAGACGTTCGTTCATCTAGCACCAAGGGAACGGGTTGCAGGAGACACTTTTTCTCTGCTTTCTCAGTCTGTTTCCTAGTGCCGGTTTGAAGTTCCTGCAGTTTTCACTGTAAAACCGAGTTGGAGCTAGTACCTCCCCATATATATGTATGGAATGGAGTTTGCAACTGAAAAGAAACTTTGTGTTCCCAAAAAGCTAGGTGAAGGACGGCTTTCACACACACTTATCTCTCAGAACTGAGCAAGTGGAGAGACGTTCGTTCATCTAGCACCAAGGGAACGGGTTGCAGGAGACACTTTTTCTCTGCTTTCTCAGTCTGTTTCCTAGTGCCGGTTTGAAGTTCCTGCAGTTTTCACTGTAAAACCGAGTTGGAGCTAGTACCTCCCCATATATATGTATGGAATGCAGTTTGCAACTGAAAAGAAACTTTGTGTTCCCAAAAAGCTAGGTGAAGAACGGCTTTCACACACACTTATCTCTCAGAACTGAGCAAGTGGAGAGACGTTCGCACATCTAGCACCAAGGGAACGGGTTGCAGGAGACACTTTTTCTCTGCTTTCTCAGTCTGTTTCCTAGTGCCGGTTTGAAGTTCCTGCAGTTTTCACTGTAAAACCGAGTTGGAGCTTCTACCTCCCCATATATATGTATGGAATGGAGTTTGCAACTGAAAAGAAACTTTGTGTTCCCAACAAGCTAGGTGAAGGACGGCTTTCACACACACTTATCTCTCAGAACTGAGCAAGTGGAGAGACGTTCGTTCATCTAGCACCAAGGGAACGGGTTGCAGGAGACACTTTTTCTCTGCTTTCTCAGTCTGTTTCCTAGTGCCGGTTTGAAGTTCCTGCAGTTTTCACTGTAAAACCGAGTTGGAGCTAGTACCTCCCCATATATATGTATGGAATGGAGTTTGCAACTGAAAAGAAACTTTGTGTTCCCAACAAGCTAGGTGAAGGACGGCTTTCACACACACTTATCTCTCAAAACTGAGCAAGTGGAGAGACGTTCGTTCATCTAGCACCAAGGGAACGGGTTGCAGGAGACACTTTTTCTCTGCTTTCTCAGTCTGTTTCCTAGTGCCGGTTTGAAGTTCCTGCAGTTTTCACTGTAAAACCGAGTTGGAGCTTGTACATCCCCATATATATGTATGGAATGGAGTTTGCAACTGAAAAGAAACTTTGTGTTCCCAAAAAGCTAGGTGAAGGACGGCTTTCACACACACTTATCTCTCAGAACTGAGCAAGTGGAGAGACGTTCGTTCATCTAGCACCAAGGGAACGGGTTGCAGGAGACACTTTTTCTCTGCTTTCTCAGTCTGTTTCCTAGTGCCGGTTTGAAGTTCCTGCAGTTTTCACTGTAAAACCGAGTTGGAGCTTCTACCTCTAAATATATATGTATGGAATGGAGTTTGCAACTGAAAAGAAACTTTGTGTTCCCAACAAGCTAGGTGAAGGACGGCTTTCACACACACTTATCTCTCAGAACTGAGCAAGAGGAGAGACGTTCGTTCATCTAGCACCAAGGGAACGGGTTGCAGGAGACACTTTTTCTCTGCTTTCTCAGTCTGTTTCCTAGTGCCGGTTTGAAGTTCCTGCAGTTTTCACTGTAAAACCGAGTTGGAACTAGTACCTCCCCGTATATATGTATGGAATGGAGTTTGCAACTGAAAAGAAACTTTGTGTTCCCAACAAGCTAGGTGAAGGACGGCTTTCACACACACTTATCTCTCAGAACTGAGCAAGTGGAGAGACGTTCGTTCATCTAGCACCAAGGGAACGGGTTGCAGGAGACACTTTTTCTCTGCTTTCTCAGTCTGTTTCCTAGTGCCGGTTTGAAGTTCCTGCAGTTTTCACTGTAAAACCGAGTTGGAGCTACTACCTCCCCATATATATGTATGGAATGGAGTTTGCAACAGAAAAGAAACTTTGTGTTCCCAACAAGCTAGGTGAAGGACTGCTTTCACACACACTTATCTCTCAGAACTGAGCAAGTGGAGAGACGTTCGTTCATCTAGCACCAAGGGAACGGTTTGCAGGAGACACTTTTTCTCTGCTTTCTCAGTCTGTTTCCTAGTGCCGGTTTGAATTTCCTGCAGTTTTCACTGTAAAACCGAGTTGGAGCTAGTACCTCCCCATATATATGTATGGAATGGAGTTTGCAACTGAAAAGAAACTTTGTGTTCCCAACAAGCAAGGTGAAGGACGGCTTTCACACACACTTATCTCTCAGAACTGAGCAAGTGGAGAGACGTTCGTTCATCTAGCACCAAGGGAACGGGTTGCAGGAGACACTTTTTCTCTGCTTTCTCAGTCTGTTTCCTAGTGCCGGTTTGAAGTTCCTGCAGTTTTCACTGTAAAACCGAGTTGGAGCTAGTACCTCCCCATATATATGTATGGAATGGAGTTTGCAACTGAAAAGAATATTTGTGTTCCCAACAAGCTAGCTGAAGGACGGCTTTCACACACACTTATCTCTCAGAACTGAGCAAGTGGAGAGACGTTCGTTCATCTAGCACCAAGGGAACGGGTTGCAGGAGACACTTTTTCTCTGCTTTCTCAGTCTGTTTCCTAGTGCCGGTTTGAAGTTCCTGCAGTTTTCACTGTAAAACCGAGTTGGAGCTTCTACCTCCAAATATATATGTATGGAATGGAGTTTGCAACTGAAAAGAAACTTTGTGTTTCCAACAAGCTAGGTGAAGGACGGCTTTCACACACACTTATCTCTCAGAACTGAGCAAGTGGAGAGACGTTCGTTCATCTAGCACCAAGGGAACGGGTTGCAGGAGACACTTTTTCTCTGCTTTCTCAGTCTGTTTCCTAGTGCCGGTTTGAAGTTCCTGCAGTTTTCACTGTAAAACCGAGTTGGAGCTTCTACCTCCAAATATATATGTATGGAATGGAGTTTGCAACTGAAAAGAAACTTTGTGTTCCCAACAATCTAGGTGAAGGACGGCTTTCACACACACTTATCTCTCAGAACTGAGCAAGTGGAGAGACGTTCGTTCATCTAGCAACAAGGGAACGGGTTGCAGGAGGCACTTTTTCTCTGCTTTCTCAGTCTGTTTCCTAGTGCCGGTTTGAAGTTCCTACACTTTTCACTGTAAAACCGAGTTGGAGCTTCTACCTCCAAATATATATGTATGGAATGGAGTTTGCAACTGAAAAGAAACTTTGTGTTCCCAAAATGCTAGGTGAAGGACGGCTTTCACACACACTTATCTCTCAGAACTGAGCAAGTGGAGAGACGTTCGTTCATCTAGCACCAAGGGAACGGGTTGCAGGAGACACTTTTTCTCTGCTTTCTCAGTCTGTTTCCTAGTGCCGGTTTGAAGTTCCTGCAGTTTTCACTGTAAAACCGAGTTGGAGCTTCTACCTCCAAATATATATGTATGGAATGGAGTTTGCAACTGAAAAGAAACTTTGTGTTCCCAACAAGCTAGGTGAAGGACGGCTTTCACACACACTTATGTCTCAGAACTGAGCAAGTGGAGAGACGTTCGTTCATCTAGCACCAAGGGAACGGGTTGCAGGAGACACTTTTTCTCTGCTTTCTCAGTCTGTTTCCTAGTGCTGGTTTGAAGTTCCTGCAGTTTTCACTGTAAAACCGAGTTGGAGCTTGTACATCCCCATATATATGTATGGAATGGAGTTTGCAACTGAAAAGAAACTTTGTGTTCCCAACAAGCTAGGTGAAGGACGGCTTTCACACACACTTATCTCTCAGAACTGAGCAAGTGGAGAGACGTTCGTTCATCTAGCACCAAGGGAACGGGTTGCAGGAGACACTTTTTCTCTGCTTTCTCAGTCTGTTTCCTAGTGCCGGTTTGAAGTTCCTGCAGTTTTCACTGTAAAACCGAGTTGGAGCTTCTACCTCCCCATATATATGTATGGAATGGAGTTTGCAACTGAAAAGGAACTTTGTGTTCCCAACAAGCTAGGTGAAGGACGGCTTTCACACACACTTATCTCTCAGAACTGAGCAAGTGGTGAGACGTTTGTTCATCTAGCACCAAGGGAACGGGTTGCAGGAGACACTTTTTCTCTGCTTTCTCAGTCTGTTTCCTAGTGCCGGTTTGAAGTTCCTGCAGTTTTCACTGTAAAACCGAGTTGGAGCTTGTACATCCCCATATATATGTATGGAATGGAGTTTGCAACTGAAAAGAAACTTTGTGTTCCCAACAAGCTAGGTGAAGGACGGCTTTCACACACACTTATCTCTCAGAACTGAGCAAGTGGAGAGACGTTCGTTCATCTAGCACCAAGGGAACGGGTTGCAGGAGACACTTTTTCTCTGCTTTCTCAGTCTGTTTCCTAGTGCCGGTTTGAAGTTCCTGCAGTTTTCACTGTAAAACCGAGTTGGAGCTAGTACCTCCCCATATATATGTATGGAATGGAGTTTGCAACTGAAAAGAAACTTTGTGTTCCCAACAAGCTAGGTGAAGGACGGCTTTCACACACACTTATCTCTCAGAACTGAGCAAGTGGAGAGACGTTCGTTCATCTAGCACCAAGGGAACGGGTTGCAGGAGACACTTTTTCTCTGCTTTCTCAGTCTGTTTCCTAGTGCCGGTTTGAAGTTCCTGCAGTTTTCACTGTAAAACAGAGTTGGAGCTTGTACATCCCCATATATATGTATGGAATGGAGTTTGCAACTGAAAAGAAACTTTGTGTTCCCAAAAAGCTAGGTGAAGGACGGCTTTCACACACACTTATCTCTCAGAACTGAGCAAGTGGAGAGACGTTCGTTCATCTAGCACCAAGGGAACGGGTTGCAGGAGACACTTTTTCTCTGCTTTCTCAGTCTGTTTCCTAGTGCCGGTTTGAAGTTCCTGCAGTTTTCACTGTCAAACCGAGTTGGAGCTAGTACCTCCCCATATATATGTATGGAATGGAGTTTGCAACTGAAAAGAAACTTTGTGTTCCCAACAAGCTAGGTGAATGACGGCTTTCACACACACTTATCTCTCAGAACTGAGCAAGTGGAGAGACGTTCGTTCATCTAGCACCAAGGGAACGGGTTGCAGGAGACACTTTTTCTCTGCTTTCTCAGTCTGTTTCCTAGTGCCGGTTTGAAGTTCCTGCAGTTTTCACTGTAAAACCGAGTTGGAGCTTGTACATCCCCATATATATGTATGGAATGGAGTTTGCAACTGAAAAGAAACTTTGTGTTCCCAACAAGCTAGGTGAAGGACGGCTTTCACACACACTTATCTCTCAGAACTGAGCAAGTGGAGAGACGTTCGTTCATCTAGCACCAAGGGAACGGGTTGCAGGAGACACTTTTTCTCTGCTTTCTCAGTCTGTTTCCTAGTGCCGGTTTGAAGTTCCTGCAGTTTTCACTGTCAAACCGAGTTGGAGCTAGTACCTCCCCATATATATGTATGGAATGGAGTTTGCAACTGAAAAGAAACTTTGTGTTCCCAACAAGCTAGGTGAAGGACGGCTTTCACACACACTTATCTCTCAGAACTGAGCAAGTGGAGAGACGTTCGTTCATCTAGCACCAAGGGAACGGGTTGCAGGAGACACTTTTTCTCTGCTTTCTCAGTCTGTTTCCTAGTGCCGGTTTGAAGTTCCTGCAGTTTTCACTGTCAAACCGAGTTGGAGCTTCTACCTCCCCATATATATGTATGGAATGTAGTTTGCAACTGAAAAGAAACTTTGTGTTCCCAACAAGCTAGGTGAAGGACGGCTTTCACACACACTTATCTCTCAGAACTGAGCAAGTGGAGAGACGTTCGTTCATCTAGCACCAAGGGAACGGGTTGCAGGAGACACTTTTTCTCTGCTTTCTCAGTCTGTTTCCTAGTGCCGGTTTGAAGTTCCTGCAGTTTTCACTGTAAAACCGAGTTGGAGCTAGTACCTCCCCATATATATGTATGGAATGGAGTTTGCAACTGAAAAGAAACTTTGTGTTCCCAACAAGCTAGGTGAAGGACGGCTTTCACACACACTTATCTCTCAGAACTGAGCAAGTGGAGAGACGTTCGTTCATCTAGCACCAAGGGAACGGGTTGCAGGAGACACTTTTTCTCTGCTTTCTCAGTCTGTTTCCTAGTGCCGGTTTGAAGTTCCTGCAGTTTTCACTGTCAAACCGAGTTGGAGCTAGTACCTCCCCATATATATGTATGGAATGGAGTTTGCAACTGAAAAGAAACTTTGTGTTCCCAACAAGCTAGGTGAATGACGGCTTTCACACACACTTATCTCTCAGAACTGAGCAAGTGGAGAGACGTTCGTTCATCTAGCACCAAGGGAACGGGTTGCAGGAGACACTTTTTCTCTGCTTTCTCAGTCTGTTTCCTAGTGCCGGTTTGAAGTTCCTGCAGTTTTCACTGTAAAACCGAGTTGGAGCTTGTACATCCCCATATATATGTATGGAATGGAGTTTGCAACTGAAAAGAAACTTTGTGTTCCCAACAAGCTAGGTGAAGGACGGCTTTCACACACACTTATCTCTCAGAACTGAGCAAGTGGAGAGACGTTCGTTCATCTAGCACCAAGGGAACGGGTTGCAGGAGACACTTTTTCTCTGCTTTCTCAGTCTGTTTCCTAGTGCCTTTTTGAAGTTCCTGCAGTTTTCACTGTCAAACCGAGTTGGAGCTAGTACCTCCCCATATATATGTATGGAATGGAGTTTGCAACTGAAAAGAAACTTTGTGTTCCCAACAAGCTAGGTGAAGGACGGCTTTCACACACACTTATCTCTCAGAACTGAGCAAGTGGAGAGACGTTCGTTCATCTAGCACCAAGGGAACGGGTTGCAGGAGACACTTTTTCTCTGCTTTCTCAGTCTGTTTCCTAGTGCCGGTTTGAAGTTCCTGCAGTTTTCACTGTAAAACCGAGTTGGAGCTTCTACCTCCCCATATATATGTATGGAATGGAGTTTGCAACTGAAAAGAAACTTTGTGTTCCCAACAAGCTAGGTGAAGGACGGCTTTCACACACACTTATCTCTCAGAACTGAGCAAGTGGAGAGACGTTCGTTCATCTAGCACCAAGGGAACGGGTTGCAGGAGACACTTTTTCTCTGCTTTCTCAGTCTGTTTCTTAGTGCCGGTTTGAAGTTCCTGCAGTTTTCACTGTAAAACCGAGTTGGAGCTTCTACCTCCCCATATATATGTATGGAATGGAGTTTGCAACTGAAAAGGAACTTTGTGTTCCCAACAAGCTAGGTGAAGGACGGCTTTCACACACAATTATCTCTCAGAACTGAGCAAGTGGAGAGACGTTCGTTCATCTAGCACCAAGGGAACGGGTTGCAGGAGACACTTTTTCTCTGCTTTCTCAGTCTGTTTCCTAGTGCCGGTTTGAAGTTCCTGCAGTTTTCACTGTAAAACCGAGTTGGAGCTTGTACATCCCCATATATATGTATGGAATGGAGTTTGCAACTGAAAAGAAACTTTGTGTTCCCAACAAGCTAGGTGAAGGACGGCTTTCACACACACTTATCTCTCAGAACTGAGCAAGTGGAGAGACGTTCGTTCATCTAGCACCAAGGGAACGGGTTGCAGGAGACACTTTTTCTCTGCTTTCTCAGTCTGTTTCCTAGTGCCGGTTTGAAGTTCCTGCAGTTTTCACTGTAAAACCGAGTTGGAGCTAGTACCTCCCCATATATATGTATGGAATGGAGTTTGCAACTGAAAAGAAACTTTGTGTTCCCAACAAGCTAGGTGAAGGACGGCTTTCACACACACTTATCTCTCAGAACTGAGCAAGTGGAGAGACGTTCGTTCATCTAGCACCAAGGGAACGGGTTGCAGGAGACACTTTTTCTCTGCTTTCTCAGTCTGTTTCCTAGTGCCGGTTTGAAGTTCCTGCAGTTTTCACTGTAAAACCGAGTTGGAGCTTGTACATCCCCATATATATGTATGGAATGGAGTTTGCAACTGAAAAGAAACTTTGTGTTCCCAAAAAGCTAGGTGAAGGACGGCTTTCACACACACTTATCTCTCAGAACTGAGCAAGTGGAGAGACGTTCGTTCATCTAGCACCAAGGGAACGGGTTGCAGGAGACACTTTTTCTCTGCTTTCTCAGTCTGTTTCCTAGTGCCGGTTTGAAGTTCCTGCAGTTTTCACTGTAAAACCGAGTTGGAGCTAGTACCTCCCCATATATATGTATGGAATGGAGTTTGCAACTGAAAAGAATATTTGTGTTCCCAACAAGCTAGGTGAAGGACGGCTTTCACACACACTTATCTCTCAGAACTGAGCAAGTGGAGAGACGTTCGTTCATCTAGCACCAAGGGAACGGGTTGCAGGAGACACTTTTTCTCTGCTTTCTCAGTCTGTTTCCTAGTGCCGGTTTGAAGTTCCTGCAGTTTTCACTGTAAAACCGAGTTGGAGCTAGTACCTCCCCATATATATGTATGGAATGGAGTTTGCAACTGAAAAGAAACTTTGTGTTCCCAACAAGCTAGGTGAAGGACGGCTTTCACACACACTTATCTCTCAGAACTGAGCAAGTGGAGAGACGTTCGTTCATCTAGCACCAAGGGAACGGGTTGCAGGAGACACTTTTTCTCTGCTTTCTCAGTCTGTTTCCTAGTGCCGGTTTGAATTTCCTGCAGTTTTCACTGTAAAACCGAGTTGGAGCTAGTACCTCCCCATATATATGTATGGAATGGAGTTTGCAACTGAAAAGAATATTTGTGTTCCCAACAAGCTAGGTGAAGGACGGCTTTCACACACACTTATCTCTCAGAACTGAGCAAGTGGAGAGACGTTCGTTCATCTAGCACCAAGGGAACGGGTTGCAGGAGACACTTTTTCTCTGCTTTCTCAGTCTGTTTCCTAGTGCCGGTTTGAAGTTCCTGCAGTTTTCACTGTCAAACAGAGTTGGAGCTAGTACCTCCCCATATATATGTATGGAATGGAGTTTGCAACTGAAAAGAAACTTTGTGTTCCCAACAAGCTAGGTGAAGGACGGCTTTCACACACACTTATCTCTCAGAACTGAGCAAGTGGAGAGACGTTCGTTCATCTAGCACCAAGGGAACGGGTTGCAGGAGACACTTTTTCTCTGCTTTCTCAGTCTGTTTCCTAGTGCCGGTTTGAAGTTCCTGCAGTTTTCACTGTAAAACCGAGTTGGAGCTTCTACCTCCCCATATATATGTATGAAATGGAGTTTGCAACTGAAAAGGAACTTTGTGTTCCCAACAAGCTAGGTGAAGGACGGCTTTCACACACACTTATCTCTCAGAACTGAGCAAGTGGAGAGACGTTCGTTCATCTAGCACCAAGGGAACGGGTTGCAGGAGACACTTTTTCTCTGCTTTCTCAGTCTGTTTCCTAGTGCCGGTTTGAAGTTCCTGCAGTTTTCACTGTAAAACCGAGTTGGAGATTGTACATCCCCATATATATGTATGGAATGGAGTTTGCAACTGAAAAGAAACTTTGTGTTCCCAACAAGCTAGGTGAAGGACGGCTTTCACACACACTTATCTCTCAGAACTGAGCAAGTGGAGAGACGTTCGTTCATCTAGCACCAAGGGAACGGGTTGCAGGAGACACTTTTTCTCTGCTTTCTCAGTCTGTTTCCTAGTGCCGGTTTGAAGTTCCTGCAGTTTTCACTGTAAAACCGAGTTGGAGCTAGTACCTCCCCATATATATGTATGGAATGGAGTTTGCAACTGAAAAGAAACTTTGTGTTCCCAACAAGCTAGGTGAAGGACGGCTTTCACACACACTTATCTCTCAGAACTGAGCAAGTGGAGAGACGTTCGTTCATCTAGCACCAAGGGAACGGGTTGCAGGAGACACTTTTTCTCTGCTTTCTCAGTCTGTTTCCTAGTGCCGGTTTGAAGTTCCTGCAGTTTTCACTGTAAAACCGAGTTGGAGCTTGTACATCCCCATATATATGTATGGAATGGAGTTTGCAACTGAAAAGAAACTTTGTGTTCCCAAAAAGCTAGGTGAAGGACGGCTTTCACACACACTTATCTCTCAGAACTGAGCAAGTGGAGAGACGTTCGTTCATCTAGCACCAAGGGAACGGGTTGCAGGAGACACTTTTTCTCTGCTTTCTCAGTCTGTTTCCTAGTGCCGGTTTGAAGTTCCTGCAGTTTTCACTGTAAAACCGAGTTGGAGCTAGTACCTCCCCATATATATGTATGGAATGGAGTTTGCAACTGAAAAGAATATTTGTGTTCCCAACAAGCTAGGTGAAGGACGGCTTTCACACACACTTATCTCTCAGAACTGAGCAAGTGGAGAGACGTTCGTTCATCTAGCACCAAGGGAACGGGTTGCAGGAGACACTTTTTCTCTGCTTTCTCAGTCTGTTTCCTAGTGCCGGTTTGAAGTTCCTGCAGTTTTCACTGTAAAACCGAGTTGGAGCTAGTACCTCCCCATATATATGTATGGAATGGAGTTTGCAACTGAAAAGAAACTTTGTGTTCCCAACAAGCTAGGTGAAGGACGGCTTTCACACACACTTATCTCTCAGAACTGAGCAAGTGGAGAGACGTTCGTTCATCTAGCACCAAGGGAACGGGTTGCAGGAGACACTTTTTCTCTGCTTTCTCAGTCTGTTTCCTAGTGCCGGTTTGAAGTTCCTGCAGTTTTCACTGTAAAACCGAGTTGGAGCTAGTACCTCCCCATATATATGTATGGAATGGAGTTTGCAACTGAAAAGAATATTTGTGTTCCCAACAAGCTAGGTGAAGGACGGCTTTCACACACACTTATCTCTCAGAACTGAGCAAGTGGAGAGACGTTCGTTCATCTAGCACCAAGGGAACGGGTTGCAGGAGACACTTTTTCTCTGCTTTCTCAGTCTGTTTCCTAGTGCCGGTTTGAAGTTCCTGCAGTTTTCACTGTAAAACCGAGTTGGAGCTAGTACCTCCCCATATATATGTATGGAATGGAGTTTGCAACTGAAAAGAAACTTTGTGTTCCCAACAAGCTAGGTGAAGGACGGCTTTCACACACACTTATCTCTCAGAACTGAGCAAGTGGAGAGACGTTCGTTCATCTAGCACCAAGGGAACGGGTTGCAGGAGACACTTTTTCTCTGCTTTCTCAGTCTGTTTCCTAGTGCCGGTTTGAATTTCCTGCAGTTTTCACTGTAAAACCGAGTTGGAGCTAGTACCTCCCCATATATATGTATGGAATGGAGTTTGCAACTGAAAAGAATATTTGTGTTCCCAACAAGCTAGGTGAAGGACGGCTTTCACACACACTTATCTCTCAGAACTGAGCAAGTGGAGAGACGTTCGTTCATCTAGCACCAAGGGAACGGGTTGCAGGAGACACTTTTTCTCTGCTTTCTCAGTCTGTTTCCTAGTGCCGGTTTGAAGTTCCTGCAGTTTTCACTGTAAAACCGAGTTGGAGCTAGTACCTCCCCATATATATGTATGGAATGGAGTTTGCAACTGAAAAGAAACTTTGTGTTCCCAACAAGCTAGGTGAAGGACGGCTTTCACACACACTTATCTCTCAGAACTGAGCAAGTGGAGAGACGTTCGTTCATCTAGCACCAAGGGAACGGGTTGCAGGAGACACTTTTTCTCTGCTTTCTCAGTCTGTTTCCTAGTGCCGGTTTGAATTTCCTGCAGTTTTCACTGTAAAACCGAGTTGGAGCTAGTACCTCCCCATATATATGTATGGAATGGAGTTTGCAACTGAAAAGAAACTTTGTGTTCCCAACAAGCTAGGTGAAGGACGGCTTTCACACACACTTATCTCTCAGAACTGAGCAAGTGGAGAGACGTTCGTTCATCTAGCACCAAGGGAACGGGTTGCAGGAGACACTTTTTCTCTGCTTTCTCAGTCTGTTTCCTAGTGCCGGTTTGAAGTTCCTGCAGTTTTCACTGTAAAACCGAGTTGGAGCTTGTACATCCCCATATATATGTATGGAATGGAGTTTGCAACTGAAAAGAAACTTTGTGTTCCCAACAAGCTAGGTGAAGGACGGCTTTCACACACACTTATCTCTCAGAACTGAGCAAGTGGAGAGACGTTCGTTCATCTAGCACCAAGGGAACGGGTTGCAGGAGACACTTTTTCTCTGCTTTCTCAGTCTGTTTCCTAGTGCCGGTTTGAAGTTCCTGCAGTTTTCACTGTCAAAACGAGTTGGAGCTAGTACCTCCCCATATATATGTATGGAATGGAGTTTGCAACTGAAAAGAAACTTTGTGTTCCCAACAAGCTAGGTGAAGGACGGCTTTCAAACACACTTATCTCTCAGAACTGAGCAAGTGGAGAGACGTTCGTTCATCTAGCACCAAGGGAACGGGTTGCAGGAGACACTTTTTCTCTGCTTTCTCAGTCTGTTTCCTAGTGCCGGTTTGAAGTTCCTGCAGTTTTCACTGTAAAACCGAGTTGGAGCTTCTACCTCCCCATATATATGTATGGAATGGAGTTTGCAACTGAAAAGAAACTTTGTGTTCCCAACAAGCTAGGTGAAGGACGGCTTTCACACACACTTATCTCTCAGAACTGAGCAAGTGGAGAGACGTTCGTTCATCTAGCACCAAGGGAACGGGTTGCAGGAGACACTTTTTCTCTGCTTTCTCAGTCTGTTTCCTAGTGCCGGTTTGAAGTTCCTGCAGTTTTCACTGTAAAACCGAGTTTCAGCTTCTACCTCCCCATATATATGTATGGAATGGAGTTTGCAACTGAAAAGAAACTTTGTGTTCCCAACAAGCTAGGTGAAGGACGGCTTTCACACACACTTATCTCTCAGAACTGAGCAAGTGGAGAGACGTTCGTTCATCTAGCACCAAGGGAACGGGTTGCAGGAGACACTTTTTCTCTGCTTTCTCAGTCTGTTTCCTAGTGCCGGTTTGAAGTTCCTGCAGTTTTCACTGTAAAACCGAGTTGGAGCTTGTACATCCCCATATATATGTATGGAATGGAGTTTGCAACTGAAAAGAAACTTTGTGTTCCCAACAAGCTAGGTGAAGGACGGCTTTCACACACACTTATCTCTCAGAACTGAGCAAGTGGAGAGACGTTCGTTCATCTAGCACCAAGGGAACGGGTTGCAGGAGACACTTTTTCTCTGCTTTCTCAGTCTGTTTCCTAGTGCCGGTTTGAAGTTCCTGCAGTTTTCACTGTAAAACCGAGTTGGAGCTAGTACCTCCCCATATATATGTATGGAATGGAGTTTGCAACTGAAAAGAAACTTTGTGTTCCCAAAAAGCTAGGTGAAGGACGGCTTTCACACACACTTATCTCTCAGAACTGAGCAAGTGGAGAGACGTTCGTTCATCTAGCACCAAGGGAACGGGTTGCAGGAGACACTTTTTCTCTGCTTTCTCAGTCTGTTTCCTAGTGCCGGTTTGAAGTTCCTGCAGTTTTCACTGTAAAACCGAGTTGGAGCTAGTACCTCCCCATATATATGTATGGAATGCAGTTTGCAACTGAAAAGAAACTTTGTGTTCCCAAAAAGCTAGGTGAAGGACGGCTTTCACACACACTTATCTCTCAGAACTGAGCAAGTGGAGAGACGTTCGCTCATCTAGCACCAAGGGAACGGGTTGCAGGAGACACTTTTTCTCTGCTTTCTCAGTCTGTTTCCTAGTGCCGGTTTGAAGTTCCTGCAGTTTTCACTGTAAAACCGAGTTGGAGCTTCTACCTACCCATATATATGTATGGAATGGAGTTTGCAACTGAAAAGAAACTTTGTGTTCCCAACAAGCTAGGTGAAGAACGGCTTTCACACACACTTATCTCTCAGAACTGAGCAAGTGGAGAGACGTTCGTTCATCTAGCACCAAGGGAACGGGTTGCAGGAGACACTTTTTCTCTGCTTTCTCAGTCTGTTTCCTAGTGCCGGTTTGAAGTTCCTGCAGTTTTCACTGTAAAACCGAGTTGGAGCTAGTACCTCCCCATATATATGTATGGAATGGAGTTGGCAACTGAAAAGAAACTTTGTGTTCCCAACAAGCTAGGTGAAGGACGGCTTTCACACACACTTATCTCTCAGAACTGAGCAAGTGGAGAGACGTTCGTTCATCTAGCACCAAGGGAACGGGTTGCAGGAGACACTTTTTCTCTGCTTTCTCAGTCTGTTTCCTAGTGCCGGTTTGAAGTTCCTGCAGTTTTCACTGTAAAACCGAGTTGGAGCTTCTACCTCCAAATATATATGTATGGAATGGAGTTGGCAACTGAAAAGAAACTTTGTGTTCCCAACAAGCTAGGTGAAGGACGGCTTTCACACACACTTATCTCTCAGAACTGAGCAAGTGGAGAGACGTTCGTTCATCTAGCACCAAGGGAACGGGTTGCAGGAGACACTTTTTCTCTGCTTTCTCAGTCTGTTTCCTAGTGCCGGTTTGAAGTTCCTGCAGTTTTCACTGTCAAAACGAGTTGGAGCTAGTACCTCCCCATATATATGTATGGAATGGAGTTTGCAACTGAAAAGAAACTTTGTGTTCCCAACAAGCTAGGTGAAGGACGGCTTTCAAACACACTTATCTCTCAGAACTGAGCAAGTGGAGAGACGTTCGTTCATCTAGCACCAAGGGAACGGGTTGCAGGAGACACTTTTTCTCTGCTTTCTCAGTCTGTTTCCTAGTGCCGGTTTGAAGTTCCTGCAGTTTTCACTGTAAAACCGAGTTGGAGCTTCTACCTCCCCATATATATGTATGGAATGGAGTTTGCAACTGAAAAGAAACTTTGTGTTCCCAACAAGCTAGGTGAAGGACGGCTTTCACACACACTTATCTCTCAGAACTGAGCAAGTGGAGAGACGTTCGTTCATCTAGCACCAAGGGAACGGGTTGCAGGAGACACTTTTTCTCTGCTTTCTCAGTCTGTTTCCTAGTGCCGGTTTGAAGTTCCTGCAGTTTTCACTGTAAAACCGAGTTTCAGCTTCTACCTCCCCATATATATGTATGGAATGGAGTTTGCAACTGAAAAGAAACTTTGTGTTCCCAACAAGCTAGGTGAAGGACGGCTTTCACACACACTTATCTCTCAGAACTGAGCAAGTGGAGAGACGTTCGTTCATCTAGCACCAAGGGAACGGGTTGCAGGAGACACTTTTTCTCTGCTTTCTCAGTCTGTTTCCTAGTGCCGGTTTGAAGTTCCTGCAGTTTTCACTGTAAAACCGAGTTGGAGCTTGTACATCCCCATATATATGTATGGAATGGAGTTTGCAACTGAAAAGAAACTTTGTGTTCCCAACAAGCTAGGTGAAGGACGGCTTTCACACACACTTATCTCTCAGAACTGAGCAAGTGGAGAGACGTTCGTTCATCTAGCACCAAGGGAACGGGTTGCAGGAGACACTTTTTCTCTGCTTTCTCAGTCTGTTTCCTAGTGCCGGTTTGAAGTTCCTGCAGTTTTCACTGTAAAACCGAGTTGGAGCTAGTACCTCCCCATATATATGTATGGAATGGAGTTTGCAACTGAAAAGAAACTTTGTGTTCCCAAAAAGCTAGGTGAAGGACGGCTTTCACACACACTTATCTCTCAGAACTGAGCAAGTGGAGAGACGTTCGTTCATCTAGCACCAAGGGAACGGGTTGCAGGAGACACTTTTTCTCTGCTTTCTCAGTCTGTTTCCTAGTGCCGGTTTGAAGTTCCTGCAGTTTTCACTGTAAAACCGAGTTGGAGCTAGTACCTCCCCATATATATGTATGGAATGCAGTTTGCAACTGAAAAGAAACTTTGTGTTCCCAAAAAGCTAGGTGAAGGACGGCTTTCACACACACTTATCTCTCAGAACTGAGCAAGTGGAGAGACGTTCGCTCATCTAGCACCAAGGGAACGGGTTGCAGGAGACACTTATTCTCTGCTTTCTCAGTCTGTTTCCTAGTGCCGGTTTGAAGTTCCTGCAGTTTTCACTGTAAAACCGAGTTGGAGCTTCTACCTACCCATATATATGTATGGAATGGAGTTTGCAACTGAAAAGAAACTTTGTGTTCCCAACAAGCTAGGTGAAGAACGGCTTTCACACACACTTATCTCTCAGAACTGAGCAAGTGGAGAGACGTTCGTTCATCTAGCACCAAGGGAACGGGTTGCAGGAGACACTTTTTCTCTGCTTTCTCAGTCTGTTTCCTAGTGCCGGTTTGAAGTTCCTGCAGTTTTCACTGTAAAACCGAGTTGGAGCTAGTACCTCCCCATATATATGTATGGAATGGAGTTGGCAACTGAAAAGAAACTTTGTGTTCCCAACAAGCTAGGTGAAGGACGGCTTTCACACACACTTATCTCTCAGAACTGAGCAAGTGGAGAGACGTTCGTTCATCTAGCACCAAGGGAACGGGTTGCAGGAGACACTTTTTCTCTGCTTTCTCAGTCTGTTTCCTAGTGCCGGTTTGAAGTTCCTGCAGTTTTCACTGTAAAACCGAGTTGGAGCTTCTACCTCCAAATATATATGTATGGAATGGAGTTGGCAACTGAAAAGAAACTTTGGGTTCCCAAAAAGCTAGGTGAAGGACGGCTTACACACACACTCATCTCTCAGAACTGAGCAAGTGGAGAGACGTTCGTTCATCTAGCACCAAGGGAACGGGTTGCAGGAGACACTTTTTCTCTGCTTTCTCAGTCTGTTTCCTAGTGCCGGTTTGAAGTTCCTGCAGTTTTCACTGTAAAACCGAGTTGGAGCTAGTACCTCCCCATATATATGTATGGAATGGAGTTTGCAACTGAAAAGAAACTTTGTGTTCCCAAACAGCTAGGTGAAGGACGGCTTTCACACACACTTATCCCTCAGAACTGAGCAAGTGGAGAGACGTTCGTTCATCTAGCACCAAGGGAACGGGTTGCAGGAGACACTTTTTCTCTGCTTTCTCAGTCTGTTTCCTAGTGCCGGTTTGAAGTTCCTGCAGTTTTCACTGTAAAACCGAGTTGGAGCTTCTACCTCCAAATATATATGTATGGAATGGAGTTTGCAACTGAAAAGAAACTTTGTGTTCCCAACAAGCTAGGTGAAGGACGGCTTTCACACACACTTATCTCTCAGAACTGAGCAAGTGGAGAGACGTTCGTTCATCTAGCACCAAGGGAACGGGTTGCAGGAGACACTTTTTCTCTGCTTTCTCAGTCTGTTTCCTAGTGCCGGTTTGAAGTTCCTGCAGTTTTCACTGTAAAACCGAGTTGGAACTAGTACCTCCCCGTATATATGTATGGAATGGAGTTTGCAACTGAAAAGAAACTTTGTGTTCCCAACAAGCTAGGTGAAGGACGGCTTTCACACACACTTATCTCTCAGAACTGAGCAAGTGGAGAGACGTTCGTTCATCTAGCACCAAGGGAACGGGTTGCAGGAGACACTTTTTCTCTGCTTTCTCAGTCTGTTTCCTAGTGCCGGTTTGAAGTTCCTGCAGTTTTCACTGTAAAACCGAGTTGGAGCTAGTACCTCCCCATATATATGTATGGAATGGAGTTTGCAACTGAAAAGAATATTTGTGTTCCCAACAAGCTAGGTGAAGGACGGCTTTCACACACACTTATCTCTCAGAACTGAGCAAGTGGAGAGACGTTCGTTCATCTAGCACCAAGGGAACGGGTTGCAGGAGACACTTTTTCTCTGCTTTCTCAGTCTGTTTCCTAGTGCCGGTTTGAAGTTCCTGCAGTTTTCACTGTAAAACCGAGTTGGAGCTTCTACCTCCAAATATATATGTATGGAATGGAGTTTGCAACTGAAAAGAAACTTTGTGTTTCCAACAAGCTAGGTGAAGGACGGCTTTCACACACACTTATCTCTCAGAACTGAGCAAGTGGAGAGACGTTCGTTCATCTAGCACCAAGGGAACGGGTTGCAGGAGACACTTTTTCTCTGCTTTCTCAGTCTGTTTCCTAGTGCCGGTTTGAATTTCCTGCAGTTTTCACTGTAAAACCGAGTTGGAGCTTCTACCTCCAAATATATATGTATGGAATGGAGTTTGCAACTGAAAAGAAACTTTGTGTTCCCAACAATCTAGGTGAAGGACGGCTTTCACACACACTTATCTCTCAGAACTGAGCAAGTGGAGAGACGTTCGTTCATCTAGCACCAAGGGAACGGGTTGCAGGAGACACTTTTTCTCTGCTTTCTCAGTCTGTTTCCTAGTGCCGGTTTGAAGTTCCTGCAGTTTTCACTGTAAAACCGAGTTGGAACTAGTACCTCCCCGTATATATGTATGGAATGGAGTTTGCAACTGAAAAGAAACTTTGTGTTCCCAACAAGCTAGGTGAAGGACGGCTTTCACACACACTTATCTCTCAGAACTGAGCAAGTGGAGAGACGTTCGTTCATCTAGCACCAAGGGAACGGGTTGCAGGAGACACTTTTTCTCTGCTTTCTCAGTCTGTTTCCTAGTGCCGGTTTGAAGTTCCTGCAGTTTTCACTGTAAAACCGAGTTGGAGCTTCTACCTCCAAATATATATGTATGGAATGGAGTTTGCAACTGAAAAGAAACTTTGTGTTCCCAACAAGCTAGGTGAAGGACGGCTTTCACACACACTTATCTCTCAGAACTGAGCAAGTGGAGAGACGTTCGTTCATCTAGCACCAAGGGAACGGGTTGCAGGAGACACTTTTTCTCTGCTTTCTCAGTCTGTTTCCTAGTGCCGGTTTGAAGTTCCTGCAGTTTTCACTGTAAAACCGAGTTGGAACTAGTACCTCCCCGTATATATGTATGGAATGGAGTTTGCAACTGAAAAGAAACTTTGTGTTCCCAACAAGCTAGGTGAAGGACGGCTTTCACACACACTTATCTCTCAGAACTGAGCAAGTGGAGAGACGTTCGTTCATCTAGCACCAAGGGAACGGGTTGCAGGAGACACTTTTTCTCTGCTTTCTCAGTCTGTTTCCTAGTGCCGGTTTGAAGTTCCTGCAGTTTTCACTGTAAAACCGAGTTGGAGCTAGTACCTCCCCATATATATGTATGGAATGCAGTTTGCAACTGAAAAGAAACTTTGTGTTCCCAAAAAGCTAGGTGAAGGACGGCTTTCACACACACTTATCTCTCAGAACTGAGCAAGTGGAGAGACGTTCGTTCATCTAGCACCAAGGGAACGGGTTGCAGGAGACACTTTTTCTCTGCTTTCTCAGTCTGTTTCCTAGTGCCGGTTTGAAGTTCCTGCAGTTTTCACTGTAAAACCGAGTTGGAGCTTCTACCTACCCATATATATGTATGGAATGGAGTTTGCTACTGAAAAGAAACTTTGTGTTCCCAACAAGCTAGGTGAAGGACGGCTTTCACACACACTTATCTCTCAGAACTGAGCAAGTGGAGAGACGTTCGTTCATCTAGCACCAAGGGAACGGGTTGCAGGAGACACTTTTTCTCTGCTTTCTCAGTCTGTTTCCTAGTGCCGGTTTGAAGTTCCTACAGTTTTCACTGTAAAACCGAGTTGGAGCTAGTACCTCCCCATATATATGTATGGAATGGAGTTTGCAACTGAAAAGAAACTTTGTGTTCCCAACAAGCTAGGTGAAGGACGGCTTTCACACACACTTATCTCTCAGAACTGAGCAAGTGGAGAGACGTTCGTTCATCTAGCACCAAGGGAACGGGTTGCAGGAGACACTTTTTCTCTGCTTTCTCAGTCTGTTTCCTAGTGCCGGTTTGAAGTTCCTGCAGTTTTCACTGTAAAACCGAGTTGGAGCTTCTACCTCCAAATATATATGTATGGAATGGAGTTGGCAACTGAAAAGAAACTTTGTGTTCCCAAAAAGCTAGGTGAAGGACGGCTTTCACACACACTTATCTCTCAGAACTGAGCAAGTGGAGAGACGTTCGTTCATCTAGCACCAAGGGAACGGGTTGCAGGAGACACTTTTTCTCTGCTTTCTCAGTCTGTTTCCTAGTGCCGGTTTGAAGTTCCTGCAGTTTTCACTGTAAAACCGAGTTGGAACTAGTACCTCCCCGTATATATGTATGGAATGGAGTTTGCAACTGAAAAGAAACTTTGTGTTCCCAACAAGCTAGGTGAAGGACGGCTTTCACACACACTTATCTCTCAGAACTGAGCAAGTGGAGAGACGTTCGTTCATCTAGCACCAAGGGAACGGGTTGCAGGAGACACTTTTTCTCTGCTTTCTCAGTCTGTTTCCTAGTGCCGGTTTGAAGTTCCTGCAGTTTTCACTGTAAAACCGAGTTGGAGCTAGTACCTCCCCATATATATGTATGGAATGGAGTTTGCAACTGAAAAGAAACTTTGTGTTCCCAACAAGCTAGGTGAAGGACTGCTTTCACACACACTTATCTCTCAGAACTGAGCAAGTGGAGAGACGTTCGTTCATCTAGCACCAAGGGAACGGGTTGCAGGAGACACTTTTTCTCTGCTTTCTCAGTCTGTTTCCTAGTGCCGGTTTGAATTTCCTGCAGTTTTCACTGTAAAACCGAGTTGGAGCTAGTACCTCCCCATATATATGTATGGAATGGAGTTTGCAACTGAAAAGAAACTTTGTGTTCCCAACAAGCTAGGTGAAGGACGGCTTTCACACACACTTATCTCTCAGAACTGAGCAAGTGGAGAGACGTTCGTTCATCTAGCACCAAGGGAACGGGTTGCAGGAGACACTTTTTCTCTGCTTTCTCAGTCTGTTTCCTAGTGCCGGTTTGAAGTTCCTGCATTTTTCACTGTAAAACCGAGTTGGAGCTAGTACCTCCCCATATATATGTATGGAATGGAGTTTGCAACTGAAAAGAATATTTGTGTTCCCAACAAGCTAGGTGAAGGACGGCTTTCACACACACTTATCTCTCAGAACTGAGCAAGTGGAGAGACGTTCGTTCATCTAGCACCAAGGGAACGGGTTGCAGGAGACACTTTTTCTCTGCTTTCTCAGTCTGTTTCCTAGTGCCGGTTTGAATTTCCTGCAGTTTTCACTGTAAAACCGAGTTGGAGCTTCTACCTCCAAATATATATGTATGGAATGGAGTTTGCAACTGAAAAGAAACTTTGTGTTTCCAACAAGCTAGGTGAAGGACGGCTTTCACACACACTTATCTCTCAGAACTGAGCAAGTGGAGAGACGTTCGTTCATCTAGCACCAAGGGAACGGGTTGCAGGAGACACTTTTTCTCTGCTTTCTCAGTCTGTTTCCTAGTGCCGGTTTGAAGTTCCTGCAGTTTTCACTGTAAAACCGAGTTGGAGCTTCTACCTCCAAATATATATGTATGGAATGGAGTTTGCAACTTAAAAGAAACTTTGTGTTCCCAACAATCTAGGTGAAGGACGGCTTTCACACACACTTATCTCTCAGAACTGAGCAAGTGGAGAGACGTTCGTTCATCTAGCACCAAGGGAACGGGTTGCAGGTGGCACTTTTTCTCTGCTTTCTCAGTCTGTTTCCTAGTGCCGGTTTGAAGTTCCTACAGTTTTCACTGTAAAACCGAGTTGGAGCTTTTACCTCCAAATATATATGTATGGAATGGAGTTTGCAACTGAAAAGAAACTTTGTGTTCCCAAAAAGCTAGGTGAAGGACGGCTTTCACACACACTTATCTCTCAGAACTGAGCAAGTGGAGAGACGTTCGTTCATCTAGCACCAAGGGAACGGGTTGCAGGAGACACTTTTTCTCTGCTTTCTCAGTCTGTTTCCTAGTGCCGGTTTGAAGTTCCTGCAGTTTTCACTGTAAAACCGAGTTGGAGCTTCTACCTCCAAATATATATGTATGGAATGGAGTTTGCAACTGAAAAGAAACTTTGTGTTCCCAACAAGCTAGGTGAAGGACGGCTTTCACACACACTTATCTCTCAGAACTGAGCAAGTGGAGAGACGTTCGTTCATCTAGCACCAAGGGAACGGGTTGCAGGAGACACTTTTTCTCTGCTTTCTCAGTCTGTTTCCTAGTGCCGGTTTGAAGTTCCTGCAGTTTTCACTGTAAAACCGAGTTGGAACTAGTACCTCCCCGTATATATGTATGGAATGGATTTTGCAACTGAAAAGAAACTTTGTGTTCCCAACAAGCTAGGTGAAGGACGGCTTTCACACACACTTATCTCTCAGAACTGAGCAAGTGGAGAGACGTTCGTTCATCTAGCACCAAGGGAACGGGTTGCAGGAGACACTTTTTCTCTGCTTTCTCAGTCTGTTTCCTAGTGCCGGTTTGAAGTTCCTGCAGTTTTCACTGTAAAACCGATTTGGAGCTAGTACCTCCCCATATATATGTATGGAATGCAGTTTGCAACTGAAAAGAAACTTTGTGTTCCCAAAAAGCTAGGTGAAGTACGGCTTTCACACACACTTATCTCTCAGAACTGAGCAAGTGGAGAGACGTTCGCTCATCTAGCACCAAGGGAACGGGTTGCAGGAGACACTTTTTCTCTGCTTTCTCAGTCTGTTTCCTAGTGCCGGTTTGAAGTTCCTGCAGTTTTCACTGTAAAACCGAGTTGGAGCTTCTACCTACCCATATATATGTATGGAATGGAGTTTGCAACTGAAAAGAAACTTTGTGTTCCCAACAAGCTAGGTGAAGGACGGCTTTCACACACACTTATCTCTCAGAACTGAGCAAGTGGAGAGACGTTCGTTCATCTAGCACCAAGGGAACGGGTTGCAGGAGACACTTTTTCTCTGCTTTCTCAGTCTGTTTCCTAGTGCCGGTTTGAAGTTCCTACAGTTTTCACTGTAAAACCGAGTTGGAGCTAGTACCTCCCCATATATATGTATGGAATGGAGTTTGCAACTGAAAAGAAACTTTGTGTTCCCAACAAGCTAGGTGAAGGACGGCTTTCACACACACTTATCTCTCAGAACTGAGCAAGTGGAGAGACGTTCGTTCATCTAGCACCAAGGGAACGGGTTGCAGGAGACACTTTTTCTCTGCTTTCTCAGTCTGTTTCCTAGTGCCGGTTTGAAGTTCCTGCAGTTTTCACTGTAAAACCGAGTTGGAGCTTCTACCTCCAAATATATATGTATGGAATGGAGTTGGCAACTGAAAAGAAACTTTGTGTTCCCAAAAAGCTAGGTGAAGGACGGCTTTCACACACACTTATCTCTCAGAACTGAGCAAGTGGAGAGACGTTCGTTCATCTAGCACCAAGGGAACGGGTTGCAGGAGACACTTTTTCTCTGCTTTCTCAGTCTGTTTCCTAGTGCCGGTTTGAAGTTCCTGCAGTTTTCACTGTAAAACCGAGTTGGAGCTAGTACCTCCCCATATATATGTATGGAATGGAGTTTGCAACTGAAAAGAAACTTTGTGTTCCCAAAAAGCTAGGTGAAGGACGGCTTTCACACACACTTATCTCTCAGAACTGAGCAAGTGGAGAGACGTTCGTTCATCTAGCACCAAGGGAACGGGTTGCAGGAGACACTTTTTCTCTGCTTTCTCAGTCTGTTTCCTAGTGCCGGTTTGAAGTTCCTGCAGTTTTCACTGTAAAACCGAGTTGGAGCTTCTACCTCCCCATATATATGTATGGAATGGAGTTTGCAACTGAAAAGAAACTTTGTGTTCCCAAAAAGCTAGGTGAAGGACGGCTTTCACACACACTTATCTCTCAGAACTGAGCAAGTGGAGAGACGTTCGTTCATCTAGCACCAAGGGAACGGGTTGCAGGAGACACTTTTTCTCTGCTTTCTCAGTCTGTTTCCTAGTGCCGGTTTGAAGTTCCTGCAGTTTTCACTGTAAAACCGAGTTGGAGCTTCTACCTCCAAATATATATGTATGGAATGGAGTTTGCAACTGAAAAGAAACTTTGTGTTTCCAAAAAGCTAGGTGAAGGACGGCTTTCACACACACTTATCTCTCAGAACTGAGCAAGTGGAGAGACGTTCTTTCATCTAGCACCAAGGGAACGGGTTGCAGGAGACACTTTTTCTCTGCTTTCTCAGTCTGTTTCCTAGTGCCGGTTTGAAGTTCCTGCAGTTTTCACTGTAAAACCGAGTTGGAGCTTCTACCTCCAAATATATATGTATGGAATGGAGTTTGCAACTGAAAAGAAACTTTGTGTTCCCAACAAGCTAGGTGAAGGACGGCTTTCACACACACTTATCTCTCAGAACTGAGCAAGTGGAGAGACGTTCTTTCATCTAGCACCAAGGGAACGGGTTGCAGGAGACACTTTTTCTCTGCTTTCTCAGTCTGTTTCCTAGTGCCGGTTTGAAGTTCCTGCAGTTTTCACTGTAAAACCGAGTTGGAGCTTCTACCTCCAAATATATATGTATGGAATGGAGTTTGCAACTGAAAAGAAACTTTGTGTTCCCAACAATCTAGGTGAAGGACGGCTTTCACACACACTTATCTCTCAGAACTGAGCAAGTGGAGAGACGTTCGTTCATCTAGCACCAAGGGAACGGGTTGCAGGAGGCACTTTTTCTCTGCTTTCTCAGTCTGTTTCCTAGTGCCGGTTTGAAGTTCCTACAGTTTTCACTGTAAAACCGAGTTGGAGCTTTTACCTCCAAATATATATGTATGGAATGGAGTTTGCAACTGAAAAGAAACTTTGTGTTCCCAAAAAGCTAGGTGAAGGACGGCTTTCACACACACTTATCTCTCAGAACTGAGCAAGTGGAGAGACGTTCGTTCATCTAGCACCAAGGGAACGGGTTGCAGGAGACACTTTTTCTCTGCTTTCTCAGTCTGTTTCCTAGTGCCGGTTTGAAGTTCCTGCAGTTTTCACTGTAAAACCGAGTTGGAGCTTCTACCTCCAAATATATATGTATGGAATGGAGTTTGCAACTGAAAAGAAACTTTGTGTTCCCAACAAGCTAGGTGAAGGACGGCTTTCACACACACTTATCTCTCAGAACTGAGCAAGTGGAGAGACGTTCGTTCATCTAGCACCAAGGGAACGGGTTGCAGGAGACACTTTTTCTCTGCTTTCTCAGTCTGTTTCCTAGTGCCGGTTTGAAGTTCCTGCAGTTTTCACTGTAAAACCGAGTTGGAACTAGTACCTCCCCGTATATATGTATGGAATGGAGTTTGCAACTGAAAAGAAACTTTGTGTTCCCAACAAGCTAGGTGAAGGACGGCTTTCACACACACTTATCTCTCAGAACTGAGCAAGTGGAGAGACGTTCGTTCATCTAGCACCAAGGGAACGGGTTGCAGGAGACACTTTTTCTCTGCTTTCTCAGTCTGTTTCCTAGTGCCGGTTTGAAGTTCCTGCAGTTTTCACTGTAAAACCGAGTTGGAGCTTGTACCTCCCCATATATATGTATGGAATGCAGTTTGCAACTGAAAAGAAACTTTGTGTTCCCAAAAAGCTAGGTGAAGGACGGCTTTCACACACACTTATCTCTCAGAACTGAGCAAGTGGAGAGACGTTCGCTCATCTAGCACCAAGGGAACGGGTTGCAGGAGACACTTTTTCTCTGCTTTCTCAGTCTGTTTCCTAGTGCCGGTTTGAAGTTCCTGCAGTTTTCACTGTAAAACCGAGTTGGAGCTTCTACCTACCCATATATATGTATGGAATGGAGTTTGCAACTGAAAAGAAACTTTGTGTTCCCAACAAGCTAGGTGAAGGACGGCTTTCACACACACTTATCTCTCAGAACTGAGCAAGTGGAGAGACGTTCGTTCATCTAGCACCAAGGGAACGGGTTGCAGGAGACACTTTTTCTCTGCTTTCTCAGTCTGTTTCCTAGTGCCGGTTTGAAGTTCCTACAGTTTTCACTGTAAAACCGAGTTGGAGCTAGTACCTCCCCATATATATGTATGGAATGGAGTTTGCAACTGAAAAGAAACTTTGTGTTCCCAACAAGCTAGGTGAAGGACGGCTTTCACACACACTTATCTCTCAGAACTGAGCAAGTGGAGAGACGTTCGTTCATCTAGCACCAAGGGAACGGGTTGCAGGAGACACTTTTTCTCTGCTTTCTCAGTCTGTTTCCTAGTGCCGGTTTGAAGTTCCTGCAGTTTTCACTGTAAAACCGAGTTGGAGCTAGTACCTCCCCATATATATGTATGGAATGGAGTTTGCAACTGAAAAGAAACTTTGTGTTCCCAACAAGCTAGGTGAAGGACTGCTTTCACACACACTTATCTCTCAGAACTGAGCAAGTGGAGAGACGTTCGTTCATCTAGCACCAAGGGAACGGGTTGCAGGAGACACTTTTTCTCTGCTTTCTCAGTCTGTTTCCTAGTGCCGGTTTGAATTTCCTGCAGTTTTCACTGTAAAACCGAGTTGGAGCTAGTACCTCCCCATATATATGTATGGAATGGAGTTTGCAACTGAAAAGAAACTTTGTGTTCCCAACAAGCTAGGTGAAGGACGGCTTTCACACACACTTATCTCTCAGAACTGAGCAAGTGGAGAGACGTTCGTTCATCTAGCACCAAGGGAACGGGTTGCAGGAGACACTTTTTCTCTGCTTTCTCAGTCTGTTTCCTAGTGCCGGTTTGAAGTTCCTGCAGTTTTCACTGTAAAACCGAGTTGGAGCTAGTACCTCCCCATATATATGTATGGAATGGAGTTTGCAACTGAAAAGAATATTTGTGTTCCCAACAAGCTAGGTGAAGGACGGCTTTCACACACACTTATCTCTCAGAACTGAGCAAGTGGAGAGACGTTCGTTCATCTAGCACCAAGGGAACGGGTTGCAGGAGACACTTTTTCTCTGCTTTCTCAGTCTGTTTCCTAGTGCCGGTTTGAATTTCCTGCAGTTTTCACTGTAAAACCGAGTTGGAGCTTCTACCTCCAAATATATATGTATGGAATGGAGTTTGCAACTGAAAAGAAACTTTGTGTTTCCAACAAGCTAGGTGAAGGACGGCTTTCACACACACTTATCTCTCAGAACTGAGCAAGTGGAGAGACGTTCGTTCATCTAGCACCAAGGGAACGGGTTGCAGGAGACACTTTTTCTCTGCTTTCTCAGTCTGTTTCCTAGTGCCGGTTTGAAGTTCCTGCAGTTTTCACTGTAAAACCGAGTTGGAGCTTCTACCTCCAAATATATATGTATGGAATGGAGTTTGCAACTTAAAAGAAACTTTGTGTTCCCAACAATCTAGGTGAAGGACGGCTTTCACACACACTTATCTCTCAAAACTGAGCAAGTGGAGAGACGTTCGTTCATCTAGCACCAAGGGAACGGGTTGCAGGAGGCACTTTTTCTCTGCTTTCTCAGTCTGTTTCCTAGTGCCGGTTTGAAGTTCCTACAGTTTTCACTGTAATACCGAGTTGGAGCTTTTACCTCCAAATATATATGTATGGAATGGAGTTTGCAACTGAAAAGAAACTTTGTGTTCCCAACAAGCTAGGTGAAGGACGGCTTTCACACACACTTATCTCTCAGAACTGAGCAAGTGGAGAGACGTTCGTTCATCTAGCACCAAGGGAACGGGTTGCAGGAGACACTTTTTCTCTTCTTTCTCAGTCTGTTTCCTAGTGCCGGTTTGAAGTTCCTGCAGTTTTCACTGTAAAACCGAGTTGGAGCTTCTACCTCCAAATATATATGTATGGAATGGAGTTTGCAACTGAAAAGAAACTTTGTGTTCCCAACAAGCTAGGTGAAGGACGGCTTTCACACACACTTATCCCTCAGAACTGAGCAAGTGGAGAGACGTTCGTTCATCTAGCACCAAGGGAACGGGTTGCAGGAGACACTTTTTCTCTGCTTTCTCAGTCTGTTTCCTAGTGCCGGTTTGAAGTTCCTGCAGTTTTCACTGTAAAACCGAGTTGGAACTAGTACCTCCCCGTATATATGTATGGAATGGAGTTTGCAACTGAAAAGAAACTTTGTGTTCCCAACAAGCTAGGTGAAGGACGGCTTTCACACACACTTATCTCTCAGAACTGAGCAAGTGGAGAGACGTTCGTTCATCTAGCACCAAGGGAACGGGTTGCAGGAGACACTTTTTCTCTGCTTTCTCAGTCTGTTTCCTAGTGCCGGTTTGAAGTTCCTGCAGTTTTCACTGTAAAACCGATTTGGAGCTAGTACCTCCCCATATATATGTATGGAATGCAGTTTGCAACTGAAAAGAAACTTTGTGTTCCCAAAAAGCTAGGTGAAGTACGGCTTTCACACACACTTATCTCTCAGAACTGAGCAAGTGGAGAGACGTTCGCTCATCTAGCACCAAGGGAACGGGTTGCAGGAGACACTTTTTCTCTGCTTTCTCAGTCTGTTTCCTAGTGCCGGTTTGAAGTTCCTGCAGTTTTCACTGTAAAACCGAGTTGGAGCTTCTACCTACCCATATATATGTATGGAATGGAGTTTGCAACTGAAAAGAAACTTTGTGTTCCCAACAAGCTAGGTGAAGGACGGCTTTCACACACACTTATCTCTCAGAACTGAGCAAGTGGAGAGACGTTCGTTCATCTAGCACCAAGGGAACGGGTTGCAGGAGACACTTTTTCTCTGCTTTCTCAGTCTGTTTCCTAGTGCCGGTTTGAAGTTCCTACAGTTTTCACTGTAAAACCGAGTTGGAGCTAGTACCTCCCCATATATATGTATGGAATGGAGTTTGCAACTGAAAAGAAACTTTGTGTTCCCAACAAGCTAGGTGAAGGACGGCTTTCACACACACTTATCTCTCAGAACTGAGCAAGTGGAGAGACGTTCGTTCATCTAGCACCAAGGGAACGGGTTGCAGGAGACACTTTTTCTCTGCTTTCTCAGTCTGTTTCCTAGTGCCGGTTTGAAGTTCCTGCAGTTTTCACTGTAAAACCGAGTTGGAGCTTCTACCTCCAAATATATATGTATGGAATGGAGTTGGCAACTGAAAAGAAACTTTGTGTTCCCAAAAAGCTAGGTGAAGGACGGCTTTCACACACACTTATCTCTCAGAACTGAGCAAGTGGAGAGACGTTCGTTCATCTAGCACCAAGGGAACGGGTTGCAGGAGACACTTTTTCTCTGCTTTCTCAGTCTGTTTCCTAGTGCCGGTTTGAAGTTCCTGCAGTTTTCACTGTAAAACCGAGTTGGAGCTAGTACCTCCCCATATATATGTATGGAATGGAGTTTGCAACTGAAAAGAAACTTTGTGTTCCCAAAAAGCTAGGTGAAGGACGGCTTTCACACACACTTATCTCTCAGAACTGAGCAAGTGGAGAGACGTTCGTTCATCTAGCACCAAGGGAACGGGTTGCAGGAGACACTTTTTCTCTGCTTTCTCAGTCTGTTTCCTAGTGCCGGTTTGAAGTTCCTGCAGTTTTCACTGTAAAACCGAGTTGGAGCTTCTACCTCCCCATATATATGTATGGAATGGAGTTTGCAACTGAAAAGAAACTTTGTGTTCCCAAAAAGCTAGGTGAAGGACGGCTTTCACACACACTTATCTCTCAGAACTGAGCAAGTGGAGAGACGTTCGTTCATCTAGCACCAAGGGAACGGGTTGCAGGAGACACTTTTTCTCTGCTTTCTCAGTCTGTTTCCTAGTGCCGGTTTGAAGTTCCTGCAGTTTTCACTGTAAAACCGAGTTGGAGCTAGTACCTCCCCATATATATGTATGGAATGGAGTTTGCAACTGAAAAGAAACTTTGTGTTCCCAACAATCTAGGTGAAGGACGGCTTTCACACACACTTATCTCTCAGAACTGAGCAAGTGGAGAGACGTTCGTTCATCTAGCACCAAGGGAACGGGTTGCAGGAGGCACTTTTTCTCTGCTTTCTCAGTCTGTTTCCTAGTGCCGGTTTGAAGTTCCTACAGTTTTCACTGTAAAACCGAGTTGGAGCTTTTACCTCCAAATATATATGTATGGAATGGAGTTTGCAACTGAAAAGAAACTTTGTGTTCCCAAAAAGCTAGGTGAAGGACGGCTTTCACACACACTTATCTCTCAGAACTGAGCAAGTGGAGAGACGTTCGTTCATCTAGCACCAAGGGAACGGGTTGCAGGAGACACTTTTTCTCTGCTTTCTCAGTCTGTTTCCTAGTGCCGGTTTGAAGTTCCTGCAGTTTTCACTGTAAAACCGAGTTGGAGCTTCTACCTCCAAATATATATGTATGGAATGGAGTTTGCAACTGAAAAGAAACTTTGTGTTCCCAACAAGCTAGGTGAAGGACGGCTTTCACACACACTTATCTCTCAGAACTGAGCAAGTGGAGAGACGTTCGTTCATCTAGCACCAAGGGAACGGGTTGCAGGAGACACTTTTTCTCTGCTTTCTCAGTCTGTTTCCTAGTGCCGGTTTGAAGTTCCTGCAGTTTTCACTGTAAAACCGAGTTGGAACTAGTACCTCCCCGTATATATGTATGGAATGGAGTTTGCAACTGAAAAGAAACTTTGTGTTCCCAACAAGCTAGGTGAAGGACGGCTTTCACACACACTTATCTCTCAGAACTGAGCAAGTGGAGAGACGTTCGTTCATCTAGCACCAAGGGAACGGGTTGCAGGAGACACTTTTTCTCTGCTTTCTCAGTCTGTTTCCTAGTGCCGGTTTGAAGTTCCTGCAGTTTTCACTGTAAAACCGAGTTGGAGCTTGTACCTCCCCATATATATGTATGGAATGCAGTTTGCAACTGAAAAGAAACTTTGTGTTCCCAAAAAGCTAGGTGAAGGACGGCTTTCACACACACTTATCTCTCAGAACTGAGCAAGTGGAGAGACGTTCGCTCATCTAGCACCAAGGGAACGGGTTGCAGGAGACACTTTTTCTCTGCTTTCTCAGTCTGTTTCCTAGTGCCGGTTTGAAGTTCCTGCAGTTTTCACTGTAAAACCGAGTTGGAGCTTCTACCTACCCATATATATGTATGGAATGGAGTTTGCAACTGAAAAGAAACTTTGTGTTCCCAACAAGCTAGGTGAAGGACGGCTTTCACACACACTTATCTCTCAGAACTGAGCAAGTGGAGAGACGTTCGTTCATCTAGCACCAAGGGAACGGGTTGCAGGAGACACTTTTTCTCTGCTTTCTCAGTCTGTTTCCTAGTGCCGGTTTGAAGTTCCTACAGTTTTCACTGTAAAACCGAGTTGGAGCTAGTACCTCCCCATATATATGTATGGAATGGAGTTTGCAACTGAAAAGAAACTTTGTGTTCCCAACAAGCTAGGTGAAGGACGGCTTTCACACACACTTATCTCTCAGAACTGAGCAAGTGGAGAGACGTTCGTTCATCTAGCACCAAGGGAACGGGTTGCAGGAGACACTTTTTCTCTGCTTTCTCAGTCTGTTTCCTAGTGCCGGTTTGAAGTTCCTGCAGTTTTCACTGTAAAACCGAGTTGGAGCTAGTACCTCCCCATATATATGTATGGAATGGAGTTTGCAACTGAAAAGAAACTTTGTGTTCCCAACAAGCTAGGTGAAGGACTGCTTTCACACACACTTATCTCTCAGAACTGAGCAAGTGGAGAGACGTTCGTTCATCTAGCACCAAGGGAACGGGTTGCAGGAGACACTTTTTCTCTGCTTTCTCAGTCTGTTTCCTAGTGCCGGTTTGAAGTTCCTGCAGTTTTCACTGTAAAACCGAGTTGGAGCTAGTACCTCCCCATATATATGTATGGAATGGAGTTTGCAACTGAAAAGAAACTTTGTGTTCCCAACAAGCTAGGTGAAGGACGGCTTTCACACACACTTATCTCTCAGAACTGAGCAAGTGGAGAGACGTTCGTTCATCTAGCACCAAGGGAACGGGTTGCAGGAGACACTTTTTCTCTGCTTTCTCAGTCTGTTTCCTAGTGCCGGTTTGAAGTTCCTGCAGTTTTCACTGTAAAACCGAGTTGGAGCTAGTACCTCCCCATATATATGTATGGAATGGAGTTTGCAACTGAAAAGAATATTTGTGTTCCCAACAAGCTAGGTGAAGGACGGCTTTCACACACACTTATCTCTCAGAACTGAGCAAGTGGAGAGACGTTCGTTCATCTAGCACCAAGGGAACGGGTTGCAGGAGACACTTTTTCTCTGCTTTCTCAGTCTGTTTCCTAGTGCCGGTTTGAATTTCCTGCAGTTTTCACTGTAAAACCGAGTTGGAGCTTGTACCTCCAAATATATATGTATGGAATGGAGTTTGCAACTGAAAAGAAACTTTGTGTTTCCAACAAGCTAGGTGAAGGACGGCTTTCACACACACTTATCTCTCAGAACTGAGCAAGTGGAGAGACGTTCGTTCATCTAGCACCAAGGGAACGGGTTGCAGGAGACACTTTTTCTCTGCTTTCTCAGTCTGTTTCCTAGTGCCGGTTTGAAGTTCCTGCAGTTTTCACTGTAAAACCGAGTTGGAGCTTCTACCTCCAAATATATATGTATGGAATGGAGTTTGCAACTTAAAAGAAACTTTGTGTTCCCAACAATCTAGGTGAAGGACGGCTTTCACACACACTTATCTCTCAAAACTGAGCAAGTGGAGAGACGTTCGTTCATCTAGCACCAAGAGAACGGGTTGCAGGAGGCACTTTTTCTCTGCTTTCTCAGTCTGTTTCCTAGTGCCGGTTTGAAGTTCCTACAGTTTTCACTGTAAAACCGAGTTGGAGCTTTTACCTCCAAATATATATGTATGGAATGGAGTTTGCAACTGAAAAGAAACTTTGTGTTCCCAACAAGCTAGGTGAAGGACGGCTTTCACACACACTTATCTCTCAGAACTGAGCAAGTGGAGAGACGTTCGTTCATCTAGCACCAAGGGAACGGGTTGCAGGAGACACTTTTTCTCTTCTTTCTCAGTCTGTTTCCTAGTGCCGGTTTGAAGTTCCTGCAGTTTTCACTGTAAAACCGAGTTGGAGCTTCTACCTCCAAATATATATGTATGGAATGGAGTTTGCAACTGAAAAGAAACTTTGTGTTCCCAACAAGCTAGGTGAAGGACGGCTTTCACACACACTTATCCCTCAGAACTGAGCAAGTGGAGAGACGTTCGTTCATCTAGCACCAAGGGAACGGGTTGCAGGAGACACTTTTTCTCTGCTTTCTCAGTCTGTTTCCTAGTGCCGGTTTGAAGTTCCTGCAGTTTTCACTGTAAAACCGAGTTGGAACTAGTACCTCCCCGTATATATGTATGGAATGGAGTTTGCAACTGAAAAGAAACTTTGTGTTCCCAACAAGCTAGGTGAAGGACGGCTTTCACACACACTTATCTCTCAGAACTGAGCAAGTGGAGAGACGTTCGTTCATCTAGCACCAAGGGAACGGGTTGCAGGAGACACTTTTTCTCTGCTTTCTCAGTCTGTTTCCTAGTGCCGGTTTGAAGTTCCTGCAGTTTTCACTGTAAAACCGATTTGGAGCTAGTACCTCCCCATATATATGTATGGAATGCAGTTTGCAACTGAAAAGAAACTTTGTGTTCCCAAAAAGCTAGGTGAAGTACGGCTTTCACACACACTTATCTCTCAGAACTGAGCAAGTGGAGAGACGTTCGCTCATCTAGCACCAAGGGAACGGGTTGCAGGAGACACTTTTTCTCTGCTTTCTCAGTCTGTTTCCTAGTGCCGGTTTGAAGTTCCTGCAGTTTTCACTGTAAAACCGAGTTGGAGCTTCTACCTACCCATATATATGTATGGAATGGAGTTTGCAACTGAAAAGAAACTTTGTGTTCCCAACAAGCTAGGTGAAGGACGGCTTTCACACACACTTATCTCTCAGAACTGAGCAAGTGGAGAGACGTTCGTTCATCTAGCACCAAGGGAACGGGTTGCAGGAGACACTTTTTCTCTGCTTTCTCAGTCTGTTTCCTAGTGCCGGTTTGAAGTTCCTACAGTTTTCACTGTAAAACCGAGTTGGAGCTAGTAACTCCCCATATATATGTATGGAATGGAGTTTGCAACTGAAAAGAAACTTTGTGTTCCCAACAAGCTAGGTGAAGGACGGCTTTCACACACACTTATCTCTCAGAACTGAGCAAGTGGAGAGACGTTCGTTCATCTAGCACCAAGGGAACGGGTTGCAGGAGACACTTTTTCTCTGCTTTCTCAGTCTGTTTCCTAGTGCCGGTTTGAAGTTCCTGCAGTTTTCACTGTAAAACCGAGTTGGAGCTTCTACCTCCAAATATATATGTATGGAATGGAGTTGGCAACTGAAAAGAAACTTTGTGTTCCCAAAAAGCTAGGTGAAGGACGGCTTTCACACACACTTATCTCTCAGAACTGAGCAAGTGGAGAGACGTTCGTTCATCTAGCACCAAGGGAACGGGTTGCAGGAGACACTTTTTCTCTGCTTTCTCAGTCTGTTTCCTAGTGCCGGTTTGAAGTTCCTGCAGTTTTCACTGTAAAACCGAGTTGGAGCTAGTACCTCCCCATATATATGTATGGAATGGAGTTTGCAACTGAAAAGAAACTTTGTGTTCCCAAAAAGCTAGGTGAAGGACGGCTTTCACACACACTTATCTCTCAGAACTGAGCAAGTGGAGAGACGTTCGTTCATCTAGCACCAAGGGAACGGGTTGCAGGAGACACTTTTTCTCTGCTTTCTCAGTCTGTTTCCTAGTGCCGGTTTGAAGTTCCTGCAGTTTTCACTGTAAAACCGAGTTGGAGCTTCTACCTCCCCATATATATGTATGGAATGGAGTTTGCAACTGAAAAGAAACTTTGTGTTCCCAAAAAGCTAGGTGAAGGACGGCTTTCACACACACTTATCTCTCAGAACTGAGCAAGTGGAGAGACGTTCGTTCATCTAGCACCAAGGGAACGGGTTGCAGGAGACACTTTTTCTCTGCTTTCTCAGTCTGTTTCCTAGTGCCGGTTTGAAGTTCCTGCAGTTTTCACTGTAAAACCGAGTTGGAGCTAGTACCTCCCCATATATATGTATGGAATGGAGTTTGCAACTGAAAAGAAACTTTGTGTTCCCAACAAGCTAGGTGAAGGACGGCTTTCACACACACTTATCTCTCAGAACTGAGCAAGTGGAGAGACGTTCGTTCATCTAGCACCAAGGGAACGGGTTGCAGGAGACACTTTTTCTCTGCTTTCTCAGTCTGTTTCCTAGTGCCGGTTTGAAGTTCCTGCAGTTTTCACTGTAAAACCGAGTTGGAGCTTCTACCTCCAAATATATATGTATGGAATGGAGTTGGCAACTGAAAAGAAACTTTGTGTTCCCAAAAAGCTAGGTGAAGGACGGCTTTCACACACACTTATCTCTCAGAACTGAGCAAGTGGAGAGACGTTCGTTCATCTAGCACCAAGGGAACGGGTTGCAGGAGACACTTTTTCTCTGCTTTCTCAGTCTGTTTCCTAGTGCCGGTTTGAAGTTCCTGCAGTTTTCACTGTAAAACCGAGTTGGAGCTAGTACCTCCCCATATATATGTATGGAATGGAGTTTGCAACTGAAAAGAAACTTTGTGTTCCCAAAAAGCTAGGTGAAGGACGGCTTTCACACACACTTATCTCTCAGAACTGAGCAAGTGGAGAGACGTTCGTTCATCTAGCACCAAGGGAACGGGTTGCAGGAGACACTTTTTCTCTGCTTTCTCAGTCTGTTTCCTAGTGCCGGTTTGAAGTTCCTGCAGTTTTCACTGTAAAACCGAGTTGGAGCTTCTACCTCCCCATATATATGTATGGAATGGAGTTTGCAACTGAAAAGAAACTTTGTGTTCCCAAAAAGCTAGGTGAAGGACGGCTTTCACACACACTTATCTCTCAGAACTGAGCAAGTGGAGAGACGTTCGTTCATCTAGCACCAAGGGAACGGGTTGCAGGAGACACTTTTTCTCTGCTTTCTCAGTCTGTTTCCTAGTGCCGGTTTGAAGTTCCTGCAGTTTTCACTGTAAAACCGAGTTGGAGCTTCTACCTCCAAATATATATGTATGGAATGGAGTTTGCAACTGAAAAGAAACTTTGTGTTTCCAACAAGCTAGGTGAAGGACGGCTTTCACACACACTTATCTCTCAGAACTGAGCAAGTGGAGAGACGTTCTTTCATCTAGCACCAAGGGAACGGGTTGCAGGAGACACTTTTTCTCTGCTTTCTCAGTCTGTTTCCTAGTGCCGGTTTGAAGTTCCTGCAGTTTTCACTGTAAAACCGAGTTGGAGCTTCTACCTCCCCATATATATGTATGGAATGGAGTTTGCAACTGAAAAGAAACTTTGTGTTCCCAAAAAGCTAGGTGAAGGACGGCTTTCACACACACTTATCTCTCAGAACTGAGCAAGTGGAGAGACGTTCGTTCATCTAGCACCAAGGGAACGGGTTGCAGGAGACACTTTTTCTCTGCTTTCTCAGTCTGTTTCCTAGTGCCGGTTTGAAGTTCCTGCAGTTTTCACTGTAAAACCGAGTTGGAGCTTCTACCTCCAAATATATATGTATGGAATGGAGTTTGCAACTGAAAAGAAACTTTGTGTTTCCAACAAGCTAGGTGAAGGACGGCTTTCACACACACTTATCTCTCAGAACTGAGCAAGTGGAGAGACGTTCTTTCATCTAGCACCAAGGGAACGGGTTGCAGGAGACACTTTTTCTCTGCTTTCTCAGTCTGTTTCCTAGTGCCGGTTTGAAGTTCCTGCAGTTTTCACTGTAAAACCGAGTTGGAGCTTCTACCTCCAAATATATATGTATGGAATGGAGTTTGCAACTGAAAAGAAACTTTGTGTTCCCAACAAGCTAGGTGAAGGACGGCTTTCACACACACTTATCTCTCAGAACTGAGCAAGTGGAGAGACGTTCGTTCATCTAGCACCAAGGGAACGGGTTGCAGGAGGCACTTTTTCTCTGCTTTCTCAGTCTGTTTCCTAGTGCCGGTTTGAAGTTCCTACAGTTTTCACTGTAAAACCGAGTTGGAGCTTTTACCTCCAAATATATATGTATGGAATGGAGTTTGCAACTGAAAAGAAACTTTGTGTTCCCAAAAAGCTAGGTGAAGGACGGCTTTCACACACACTTATCTCTCAGAACTGAGCAAGTGGAGAGACGTTCGTTCATCTAGCACCAAGGGAACGGGTTGCAGGAGACACTTTTTCTCTGCTTTCTCAGTCTGTTTCCTAGTGCCGGTTTGAAGTTCCTGCAGTTTTCACTGTAAAACCGAGTTGGAGCTTCTACCTCCAAATATATATGTATGGAATGGAGTTTGCAACTGAAAAGAAACTTTGTGTTCCCAACAAGCTAGGTGAAGGACGGCTTTCACACACACTTATCTCTCAGAACTGAGCAAGTGGAGAGACGTTCGTTCATCTAGCACCAAGGGAACGGGTTGCAGGAGACACTTTTTCTCTGCTTTCTCAGTCTGTTTCCTAGTGCCGGTTTGAAGTTCCTGCAGTTTTCACTGTAAAACCGAGTTGGAACTAGTACCTCCCCGTATATATGTATGGAATGGAGTTTGCAACTGAAAAGAAACTTTGTGTTCCCAACAAGCTAGGTGAAGGACGGCTTTCACACACACTTATCTCTCAGAACTGAGCAAGTGGAGAGACGTTCGTTCATCTAGCACCAAGGGAACGGGTTGCAGGAGACACTTTTTCTCTGCTTTCTCAGTCTGTTTCCTAGTGCCGGTTTGAAGTTCCTGCAGTTTTCACTGTAAAACCGAGTTGGAGCTAGTACCTCCCCATATATATGTATGGAATGCAGTTTGCAACTGAAAAGAAACTTTGTGTTCCCAAAAAGCTAGGTGAAGGACGGCTTTCACACACACTTATCTCTCAGAACTGAGCAAGTGGAGAGACGTTCGCTCATCTAGCACCAAGGGAACGGGTTGCAGGAGACACTTTTTCTCTGCTTTCTCAGTCTGTTTCCTAGTGCCGGTTTGAAGTTCCTGCAGTTTTCACTGTAAAACCGAGTTGGAGCTTCTACCTACCCATATATATGTATGGAATGGAGTTTGCAACTGAAAAGAAACTTTGTGTTCCCAACAAGCTAGGTGAAGGACGGCTTTCACACACACTTATCTCTCAGAACTGAGCAAGTGGAGAGACGTTCGTTCATCTAGCACCAAGGGAACGGGTTGCAGGAGACACTTTTTCTCTGCTTTCTCAGTCTGTTTCCTAGTGCCGGTTTGAAGTTCCTGCAGTTTTCACTGTAAAACCGAGTTGGAGCTAGTACCTCCCCATATATATGTATGGAATGGAGTTTGCAACTGAAAAGAAACTTTGTGTTCCCAACAAGCTAGGTGAAGGACGGCTTTCACACACACTTATCTCTCAGAACTGAGCAAGTGGAGAGACGTTCGTTCATCTAGCACCAAGGGAACGGGTTGCAGGAGACACTTTTTCTCTGCTTTCTCAGTCTGTTTCCTAGTGCCGGTTTGAAGTTCCTGCAGTTTTCACTGTAAAACCGAGTTGGAGCTTCTACCTCCAAATATATATGTATGGAATGGAGTTGGCAACTGAAAAGAAACTTTGTGTTCCCAAAAAGCTAGGTGAAGGACGGCTTTCACACACACTTATCTCTCAGAACTGAGCAAGTGGAGAGACGTTCGTTCATCTAGCACCAAGGGAACGGGTTGCAGGAGACACTTTTTCTCTGCTTTCTCAGTCTGTTTCCTAGTGCCGGTTTGAAGTTCCTGCAGTTTTCACTGTAAAACCGAGTTGGAGCTAGTACCTCCCCATATATATGTATGGAATGGAGTTTGCAACTGAAAAGAAACTTTGTGTTCCCAAAAAGCTAGGTGAAGGACGGCTTTCACACACACTTATCTCTCAGAACTGAGCAAGTGGAGAGACGTTCGTTCATCTAGCACCAAGGGAACGGGTTGCAGGAGACACTTTTTCTCTGCTTTCTCAGTCTGTTTCCTAGTGCCGGTTTGAAGTTCCTGCAGTTTTCACTGTAAAACCGAGTTGGAGCTTCTACCTCCAAATATATATGTATGGAATGGAGTTTGCAACTGAAAAGAAACTTTGTGTTTCCAACAAGCTAGGTGAAGGACGGCTTTCACACACACTTATCTCTCAGAACTGAGCAAGTGGAGAGACGTTCGTTCATCTAGCACCAAGGGAACGGGTTGCAGGAGACACTTTTTCTCTGCTTTCTCAGTCTGTTTCCTAGTGCCGGTTTGAAGTTCCTGCAGTTTTCACTGTAAAACCGAGTTGGAGCTTCTACCTCCAAATATATATGTATGGAATGGAGTTTGCAACTGAAAAGAAACTTTGTGTTCCCAACAATCTAGGTGAAGGACGGCTTTCACACACACTTATCTCTCAGAACTGAGCAAGTGGAGAGACGTTCGTTCATCTAGCACCAAGGGAACGGGTTGCAGGAGGCACTTTTTCTCTGCTTTCTCAGTCTGTTTCCTAGTGCCGGTTTGAAGTTCCTGCAGTTTTCACTGTAAAACCGAGTTGGAGCTTCTACCTCCAAATATATATGTATGGAATGGAGTTTGCAACTGAAAAGAAACTTTGTGTTCCCAAAAAGCTAGGTGAAGGACGGCTTTCACACACACTTATCTCTCAGAACTGAGCAAGTGGAGAGACGTTCGTTCATCTAGCACCAAGGGAACGGGTTGCAGGAGACACTTTTTCTCTGCTTTCTCAGTCTGTTTCCTAGTGCCGGTTTGAAGTTCCTGCAGTTTTCACTGTAAAACCGAGTTGGAGCTAGTACCTCCCCATATATATGTATGGAATGGAGTTTGCAACTGAAAAAAACTTTGTGTTCCCAACAAGCTAGTTGAAGGACGGCTTTCACACACACTTATCTCTCAGAACTGAGCAAGTGGAGAGACGTTCGTTCATCTAGCACCAAGGGATCGGGTTGCAGGAGACACTTTTTCTCTGCTTTCTCAGTCTGTTTCCTAGTGCCGGTTTGAAGTTCCTGCAGTTTTCACTGTAAAACCGAGTTGGAGCTTCTACCTCCAAATATATATGTATGGAATGGAGTTTGCAACTGAAAAGAAACTTTGTGTTCCCAACAAGCTAGGTGAAGGACGGCTTTCACACACACTTATCTCTCAGAACTGAGCAAGTGGAGAGACGTTCGTTCATCTAGCACCAAGGGAACGGGTTGCAGGAGACAATTTTTCTCTGCTTTCTCAGTCTGTTTCCTAGTGCCGGTTTGAAGTTCCTGCAGTTTTCACTGTAAAACCGAGTTGGAGCTTCTACCTCCAAATATATATGTATGGAATGGAGATTGCAACTGAAAAGAAACTTTGTCTTCCCAAAAAGCTAGGTGAAGGACGGCTTTCACACACACTTATCTCTCAGAACTGAGTAAGTGGAGAGACGTTCGTTCATCTAGCACCAAGGGAACGGGTTGCAGGAGACACTTTTTCTCTGCTTTCTCAGTCTGTTTCCTAGTGCCGGTTTGAAGTTCCTGCAGTTTTCACTGTCAAACCGAGTTGGAGCTAGTACCTCCCCATATATATGTATGGAATGGAGTTTGCAACTGAAAAGAAACTTTGTGTTCCCAACAAGCTAGGTGAAGGACGGCTTTCACACACACTTATCTCTCAGAACTGAGCAAGTGGAGAGACGTTCGTTCATCTAGCACCAAGGGAACGGGTTGCAGGAGACACTTTTTCTCTGCTTTCTCAGTCTGTTTCCTAGTGCCGGTTTGAAGTTCCTGCAGTTTTCACTGTAAAACCGAGTTGGAGCTTCTACCTCCAAATATATATGTATGGAATGGAGTTTGCAACTGAAAAGAAACTTTGTGTTCCCAACAAGCTAGGTGAAGGACGGCTTTCACACACACTTATCTCTCAGAACTGAGCAAGTGGAGAGACGTTCGTTCATCTAGCACCAAGGGAACGGGTTGCAGGAGACACTTTTTCTCTGCTTTCTCAGTCTGTTTCCTAGTGCCGGTTTGAAGTTCCTGCAGTTTTCACTGTAAAACCGAGTTGGAGCTTCTACCTCCAAATATATATGTATGGAATGGAGATTGCAACTGAAAAGAAACTTTGTCTTCCCAAAAAGCTAGGTGAAGGACGGCTTTCACACACACTTATCTCTCAGAACTGAGTAAGTGGAGAGACGTTCGTTCATCTAGCACCAAGGGAACGGGTTGCAGGAGACACTTTTTCTCTGCTTTCTCAGTCTGTTTCCTAGTGCCGGTTTGAAGTTCCTGCAGTTTTCACTGTCAAACCGAGTTGGAGCTAGTACCTCCCCATATATATGTATGGAATGGAGTTTGCAACTGAAAAGAAACTTTGTGTTCCCAACAAGCTAGGTGAAGGACGGCTTTCACACACACTTATCTCTCAGAACTGAGCAAGTGGAGAGACGTTCGTTCATCTAGCACCAAGGGAACGGGTTGCAGGAGACACTTTTTCTCTGCTTTCTCAGTCTGTTTCCTAGTGCCGGTTTGAAGTTCCTGCAGTTTTCACTGTAAAACCGAGTTGGAGCTTCTACCTCCAAATATATATGTATGGAATGGAGTTTGCAACTGAAAAGAAACTTTGTGTTCCCAACAAGCTAGGTGAAGGACGGCTTTCACACACACTTATCTCTCAGAACTGAGCAAGTGGAGAGACGTTCGTTCATCTAGCACCAAGGGAACGGGTTGCAGGAGACACTTTTTCTCTGCTTTCTCAGTCTGTTTCATAGTGCCGGTTTGAAGTTCCTGCAGTTTTCACTGTCAAACCGAGTTGGAGCTAGTACCTCCCCATATATATGTATGGATTGGAGTTTGCAACTGAAAAGAAACTTTGTGTTCCCAACAAGCTAGGTGAAGGACGGCTTTCACACACACTTATCTCTCAGAACTGAGCAAGTGGAGAGACGTTCGTTCATCTAGAACCAAGGGAACGGGTTGCAGGAGACACTTTTTCTCTGCTTTCTCAGTCTGTTTCCTAGTGCCAGTTTGAAGTTCCTGCAGTTTTCACTGTAAAACCGAGTTGGTGCTTCTACCTCCAAATATATATGTATGGAATGGAGTTTGCAACTGAAAAGAAACTTTGTGTTCCCAACAATCTAGGTGAAGGACGGCTTTCACACACACTTATCTCTCAGAACTGAGCAAGTGGAGAGACGTTCGTTCATCTAGCACCAAGGGAACGGGTTGCAGGAGACACTTTTTCTCTGCTTTCTCAGTCTGTTTCCTAGTGCCGGTTTGAAGTTCCTGCAGTTTTCACTGTAAAACCGAGTTGGAGCTAGTACCTCCCCATATATATGTATGGAATGGAGTTTGCAACTGAAAAGAAACTTTGTGTTCCCAACAAGCTAGGTGAAGGACGGCTTTCACACACACTTATCTCTCAGAACTGAGCAAGTGGAGAGACGTTCGTTCATCTAGCACCAAGGGAACGGGTTGCAGGAGACACTTTTTCTCTGCTTTCTCAGTCTGTTTCCTAGTGCCGGTTTGAAGTTCCTGCAGTTTTCACTGTAAAACCGAGTTGGAGCTTCTACCTCCAAATATATATGTATGGAATGGAGTTTGCAACTGAAAAGAAACTTTGTGTTCCCAACAAGCTAGGTGAAGGACGGCTTTCACACACACTTATCTCTCAGAACTGAGCAAGTGGAGAGACGTTCGTTCATCTAGCACCAAGGGAACGGGTTGCAGGAGACACATTTTCTCTGCTTTCTCAGTCTGTTTCCTAGTGCCGGTTTGAAGTTCCTGCAGTTTTCACTGTAAAACCGAGTTGGAGCTAGTACCTCCCCATATATATGTATGGAATGGAGTTTGCAACTGAAAAGAAACTTTGTGTTCCCAACAAGCTAGGTGAAGGACGGCTTTCACACACACTTATCTCTCAGAACTGAGCAAGTGGAGAGACGTTCGTTCATCTAGCACCAAGGGAACGGGTTGCAGGAGACACTTTTTCTCTGCTTTCTCAGTCTGTTTCCTAGTGCCGGTTTGAAGTTCCTGCAGTTTTCACTGTAAAACCGAGTTGGAGCTTGTACATCCCCATATATATGTATGGAATGGAGTTTGCAACTGAAAAGAAACTTTGTGTTCCCAACAAGCTAGGTGAAGGACGGCTTTCACACACACTTATCTCTCAGAACTGAGCAAGTGGAGAGACGTTCGTTCATCTAGCACCAAGGGAACGGGTTGCAGGAGGCACTTTTTCTCTGCTTTCTCAGTCTGTTTCCTAGTGCCGGTTTGAAGTTCCTGCAGTTTTCACTGTAAAACCGAGTTGGAGCTTCTACCTCCAAATATATATGTATGGAATGGAGTTTGCAACTGAAAAGAAACTTTGTGTTCCCAACAATCTAGGTGAAGGACGGCTTTCACACACACTTATCTCTCAGAACTGAGCAAGTGGAGAGACGTTCGTTCATCTAGCACCAAGGGAACGGGTTGCAGGAGGCACTTTTTCTCTGCTTTCTCAGTCTGTTTCCTAGTGCCGGTTTGAAGTTCCTGCAGTTTTCACTGTAAAACCGAGTTGGAGCTTCTACCTCCAAATATATATGTATGGAATGGAGTTTGCAACTGAAAAGAAACTTTGTGTTCCCAAAAAGCTAGGTGAAGGACGGCTTTCACACACACTTATCTCTCAGAACTGAGCAAGTGGAGAGACGTTCGTTCATCTAGCACCAAGGGAACGGGTTGCAGGAGACACTTTTTCTCTGCTTTCTCAGTCTGTTTCCTAGTGCCGGTTTGAAGTTCCTGCAGTTTTCACTGTAAAACCGAGTTGGAGCTTCTACCTCCAAATATATATGTATGGAATGGAGTTTGCAACTGAAAAGAAACTTTGTGTTCCCAACAAGCTAGGTGAAGGACGGCTTTCACACACACTTATCTCTCAGAACTGAGCAAGTGGAGAGACGTTCGTTCATCTAGCACCAAGGGAACGGGTTGCAGGAGACACTTTTTCTCTGCTTTCTCAGTCTGTTTCCTAGTGCCGGTTTGAAGTTCCTGCAGTTTTCACTGTAAAACCGAGTTGGAGCTAGTACCTCCCCATATATATGTATGGAATGGAGTTTGCAACTGAAAAGAAACTTTGTGTTCCCAACAAGCTAGTTGAAGGACGGCTTTCACACACACTTATCTCTCAGAACTGAGCAAGTGGAGAGACGTTCGTTCATCTAGCACCAAGGGATCGGGTTGCAGGAGACACTTTTTCTCTGCTTTCTCAGTCTGTTTCCTAGTGCCGGTTTGAAGTTCCTGCAGTTTTCACTGTAAAACCGAGTTGGAGCTTCTACCTCCAAATATATATGTATGGAATGGAGTTTGCAACTGAAAAGAAACTTTGTGTTCCCAACAAGCTAGGTGAAGGACGGCTTTCACACACACTTATCTCTCAGAACTGAGCAAGTGGAGAGACGTTCGTTCATCTAGCACCAAGGGAACGGGTTGCAGGAGACAATTTTTCTCTGCTTTCTCAGTCTGTTTCCTAGTGCCGGTTTGAAGTTCCTGCAGTTTTCACTGTAAAACCGAGTTGGAGCTTCTACCTCCAAATATATATGTATGGAATGGAGATTGCAACTGAAAAGAAACTTTGTCTTCCCAAAAAGCTAGGTGAAGGACGGCTTTCACACACACTTATCTCTCAGAACTGAGTAAGTGGAGAGACGTTCGTTCATCTAGCACCAAGGGAACGGGTTGCAGGAGACACTTTTTCTCTGCTTTCTCAGTCTGTTTCCTAGTGCCGGTTTGAAGTTCCTGCAGTTTTCACTGTCAAACCGAGTTGGAGCTAGTACCTCCCCATATATATGTATGGAATGGAGTTTGCAACTGAAAAGAAACTTTGTGTTCCCAACAAGCTAGGTGAAGGACGGCTTTCACACACACTTATCTCTCAGAACTGAGCAAGTGGAGAGACGTTCGTTCATCTAGCACCAAGGGAACGGGTTGCAGGAGACACTTTTTCTCTGCTTTCTCAGTCTGTTTCCTAGTGCCGGTTTGAAGTTCCTGCAGTTTTCACTGTAAAACCGAGTTGGAGCTTCTACCTCCAAATATATATGTATGGAATGGAGTTTGCAACTGAAAAGAAACTTTGTGTTCCCAACAAGCTAGGTGAAGGACGGCTTTCACACACACTTATCTCTCAGAACTGAGCAAGTGGAGAGACGTTCGTTCATCTAGCACCAAGGGAACGGGTTGCAGGAGACACTTTTTCTCTGCTTTCTCAGTCTGTTTCCTAGTGCCGGTTTGAAGTTCCTGCAGTTTTCACTGTAAAACCGAGTTGGAGCTTCTACCTCCAAATATATATGTATGGAATGGAGATTGCAACTGAAAAGAAACTTTGTCTTCCCAAAAAGCTAGGTGAAGGACGGCTTTCACACACACTTATCTCTCAGAACTGAGTAAGTGGAGAGACGTTCGTTCATCTAGCACCAAGGGAACGGGTTGCAGGAGACACTTTTTCTCTGCTTTCTCAGTCTGTTTCCTAGTGCCGGTTTGAAGTTCCTGCAGTTTTCACTGTCAAACCGAGTTGGAGCTAGTACCTCCCCATATATATGTATGGAATGGAGTTTGCAACTGAAAAGAAACTTTGTGTTCCCAACAAGCTAGGTGAAGGACGGCTTTCACACACACTTATCTCTCAGAACTGAGCAAGTGGAGAGACGTTCGTTCATCTAGCACCAAGGGAACGGGTTGCAGGAGACACTTTTTCTCTGCTTTCTCAGTCTGTTTCCTAGTGCCGGTTTGAAGTTCCTGCAGTTTTCACTGTAAAACCGAGTTGGAGCTTCTACCTCCAAATATATATGTATGGAATGGAGTTTGCAACTGAAAAGAAACTTTGTGTTCCCAACAAGCTAGGTGAAGGACGGCTTTCACACACACTTATCTCTCAGAACTGAGCAAGTGGAGAGACGTTCGTTCATCTAGCACCAAGGGAACGGGTTGCAGGAGACACTTTTTCTCTGCTTTCTCAGTCTGTTTCATAGTGCCGGTTTGAAGTTCCTGCAGTTTTCACTGTCAAACCGAGTTGGAGCTAGTACCTCCCCATATATATGTATGGATTGGAGTTTGCAACTGAAAAGAAACTTTGTGTTCCCAACAAGCTAGGTGAAGGACGGCTTTCACACACACTTATCTCTCAGAACTGAGCAAGTGGAGAGACGTTCGTTCATCTAGAACCAAGGGAACGGGTTGCAGGAGACACTTTTTCTCTGCTTTCTCAGTCTGTTTCCTAGTGCCAGTTTGAAGTTCCTGCAGTTTTCACTGTAAAACCGAGTTGGTGCTTCTACCTCCAAATATATATGTATGGAATGGAGTTTGCAACTGAAAAGAAACTTTGTGTTCCCAACAATCTAGGTGAAGGACGGCTTTCACACACACTTATCTCTCAGAACTGAGCAAGTGGAGAGACGTTCGTTCATCTAGCACCAAGGGAACGGGTTGCAGGAGACACTTTTTCTCTGCTTTCTCAGTCTGTTTCCTAGTGCCGGTTTGAAGTTCCTGCAGTTTTCACTGTAAAACCGAGTTGGAGCTAGTACCTCCCCATATATATGTATGGAATGGAGTTTGCAACTGAAAAGAAACTTTGTGTTCCCAACAAGCTAGGTGAAGGACGGCTTTCACACACACTTATCTCTCAGAACTGAGCAAGTGGAGAGACGTTCGTTCATCTAGCACCAAGGGAACGGGTTGCAGGAGACACTTTTTCTCTGCTTTCTCAGTCTGTTTCCTAGTGCCGGTTTGAAGTTCCTGCAGTTTTCACTGTAAAACCGAGTTGGAGCTTCTACCTCCAAATATATATGTATGGAATGGAGTTTGCAACTGAAAAGAAACTTTGTGTTCCCAACAAGCTAGGTGAAGGACGGCTTTCACACACACTTATCTCTCAGAACTGAGCAAGTGGAGAGACGTTCGTTCATCTAGCACCAAGGGAACGGGTTGCAGGAGACACATTTTCTCTGCTTTCTCAGTCTGTTTCCTAGTGCCGGTTTGAAGTTCCTGCAGTTTTCACTGTAAAACCGAGTTGGAGCTAGTACCTCCCCATATATATGTATGGAATGGAGTTTGCAACTGAAAAGAAACTTTGTGTTCCCAACAAGCTAGGTGAAGGACGGCTTTCACACACACTTATCTCTCAGAACTGAGCAAGTGGAGAGACGTTCGTTCATCTAGCACCAAGGGAACGGGTTGCAGGAGACACTTTTTCTCTGCTTTCTCAGTCTGTTTCCTAGTGCCGGTTTGAAGTTCCTGCAGTTTTCACTGTAAAACCGAGTTGGAGCTTGTACATCCCCATATATATGTATGGAATGGAGTTTGCAACTGAAAAGAAACTTTGTGTTCCCAACAAGCTAGGTGAAGGACGGCTTTCACACACACTTATCTCTCAGAACTGAGCAAGTGGAGAGACGTTCCTTCATCTAGCACCAAGGGAACGGGTTGCAGGAGACACTTTTTCTCTGCTTTCTCAGTCTGTTTCCTAGTGCCGGTTTGAAGTTCCTGCAGTTTTCACTGTAAAACCGAGTTGGAGCTAGTACCTCCCCATATATATGTATGGAATGGAGTTTGCAACTGAAAAGAAACTTTGTGTTCCCAACAAGCTAGGTGAAGGACGGCTTTCACACACACTTATCTCTCAGAACTGAGCAAGTGGAGAGACGTTCGTTCATCTAGCACCAAGGGAACGGGTTGCAGGAGACACTTTTTCTCTGCTTTCTCAGTCTGTTTCCTAGTGCCGGTTTGAAGTTCCTGCAGTTTTCACTGTAAAACCGAGTTGGAGCTTCTACCTCCAAATATATATGTATGGAATGGAGTTTGCAACTGAAAAGAAACTTTGTGTTCCCAACAAGCTAGGTGAAGGACGGCTTTCACACACACTTATCTCTCAGAACTGAGCAAGTGGAGAGACGTTCGTTCATCTAGCACCAAGGGAACGGGTTGCAGGAGACACTTTTTCTCTGCTTTCTCAGTCTGTTTCCTAGTGCCGGTTTGAAGTTCCTGCAGTTTTCACTGTAAAACCGAGTTGGAGCTTCTACCTCCAAATATATATGTATGGAATGGAGTTTGCAACTGAAAAGAAACTTTGTGTTCCCAACAAGCTAGGTGAAGGACGGCTTTCACACACACTTATCTCTCAGAACTGAGCAAGTGGAGAGACGTTCGTTCATCTAGCACCAAGGGAACGGGTTGCAGGAGACACTTTTTCTCTGCTTTCTCAGTCTGTTTCATAGTGCCGGTTTGAAGTTCCTGCAGTTTTCACTGTCAAACCGAGTTGGAGCTAGTACCTCCCCATATATATGTATGGATTGGAGTTTGCAACTGAAAAGAAACTTTGTGTTCCCAACAAGCTAGGTGAAGGACGGCTTTCACACACACTTATCTCTCAGAACTGAGCAAGTGGAGAGACGTTCGTTCATCTAGAACCAAGGGAACGGGTTGCAGGAGACACTTTTTCTCTGCTTTCTCAGTCTGTTTCCTAGTGCCAGTTTGAAGTTCCTGCAGTTTTCACTGTAAAACCGAGTTGGTGCTTCTACCTCCAAATATATATGTATGGAATGGAGTTTGCAACTGAAAAGAAACTTTGTGTTCCCAACAATCTAGGTGAAGGACGGCTTTCACACACACTTATCTCTCAGAACTGAGCAAGTGGAGAGACGTTCGTTCATCTAGCACCAAGGGAACGGGTTGCAGGAGACACTTTTTCTCTGCTTTCTCAGTCTGTTTCCTAGTGCCGGTTTGAAGTTCCTGCAGTTTTCACTGTAAAACCGAGTTGGAGCTAGTACCTCCCCATATATATGTATGGAATGGAGTTTGCAACTGAAAAGAAACTTTGTGTTCCCAACAAGCTAGGTGAAGGACGGCTTTCACACACACTTATCTCTCAGAACTGAGCAAGTGGAGAGACGTTCGTTCATCTAGCACCAAGGGAACGGGTTGCAGGAGACACTTTTTCTCTGCTTTCTCAGTCTGTTTCCTAGTGCCGGTTTGAAGTTCCTGCAGTTTTCACTGTAAAACCGAGTTGGAGCTTCTACCTCCAAATATATATGTATGGAATGGAGTTTGCAACTGAAAAGAAACTTTGTGTTCCCAACAATCTAGGTGAAGGACGGCTTTCACACACACTTATCTCTCAGAACTGAGCAAGTGGAGAGACGTTCGTTCATCTAGCACCAAGGGAACGGGTTGCAGGAGACACATTTTCTCTGCTTTCTCAGTCTGTTTCCTAGTGCCGGTTTGAAGTTCCTGCAGTTTTCACTGTAAAACCGAGTTGGAGCTAGTACCTCCCCATATATATGTATGGAATGGAGTTTGCAACTGAAAAGAAACTTTGTGTTCCCAACAAGCTAGGTGAAGGACGGCTTTCACACACACTTATCTCTCAGAACTGAGCAAGTGGAGAGACGTTCGTTCATCTAGCACCAAGGGAACGGGTTGCAGGAGACACTTTTTCTCTGCTTTCTCAGTCTGTTTCCTAGTGCCGGTTTGAAGTTCCTGCAGTTTTCACTGTAAAACCGAGTTGGAGCTTGTACATCCCCATATATATGTATGGAATGGAGTTTGCAACTGAAAAGAAACTTTGTGTTCCCAAAAAGCTAGGTGAAGGACGGCTTTCACACACACTTATCTCTCAGAACTGAGCAAGTGGAGAGACGTTCCTTCATCTAGCACCAAGGGAACGGGTTGCAGGAGACACTTTTTCTCTGCTTTCTCAGTCTGTTTCCTAGTGCCGGTTTGAAGTTCCTGCAGTTTTCACTGTAAAACCGAGTTGGAGCTAGTACCTCCCCATATATATGTATGGAATGGAGTTTGCAACTGAAAAGAAACTTTGTGTTCCCAACAAGCTAGGTGAAGGACGGCTTTCACACACACTTATCTCTCAGAACTGAGCAAGTGGAGAGACGTTCGTTCATCTAGCACCAAGGGAACGGGTTGCAGGAGACACTTTTTCTCTGCTTTCTCAGTCTGTTTCCTAGTGCCGGTTTGAAGTTCCTGCAGTTTTCACTGTAAAACCGAGTTGGAGCTTCTACCTCCAAATATATATGCATGGAATGGAGTTTGCAACTGAAAAGAAACTTTGTGTTCCCAACAAGCTAGGTGAAGGACGGCTTTCACACACACTTATCTCTCAGAACTGAGCAAGTGGAGAGACGTTCGTTCATCTAGCACCAAGGGAACGGGTTGCAGGAGACACTTTTTCTCTGCTTTCTCAGTCTGTTTCCTAGTGCCGGTTTGAAGTTCCTGCAGTTTTCACTGTAAAACCGAGTTGGAGCTAGTACCTCCCCATATATATGTATGGAATGGAGTTTGCAACTGAAAAGAAACTTTGTGTTCCCAACAAGCTAGGTGAAGGACGGCTTTCACACACACTTATCTCTCAGAACTGAGCAAGTGGAGAGACGTTCGTTCATCTAGCACCAAGGGAACGGGTTGCAGGAGACACTTTTTCTCTGCTTTCTCAGTCTGTTTCCTAGTGCCGGTTTGAAGTTCCTGCAGTTTTCACTGTAAAACCGAGTTGGAGCTTGTACATCCCCATATATATGTATGGAATGGTGTTTGCAACTGAAAAGAAACTTTGTGTTCCCAAAAAGCTAGGTGAAGGACGGCTTTCACACACACTTATCTCTCAGAACTGAGCAAGTGGAGAGACGTTCGTTCATCTAGCACCAAGGGAACGGGTTGCAGGAGACACTTTTTCTCTGCTTTCTCAGTCTGTTTCCTAGTGCCGGTTTGAAGTTCCTGCAGTTTTCACTGTCAAACCGAGTTGGAGCTAGTACCTCCCCATATATATGTATGGAATGGAGTTTGCAACTGAAAAGAAACTTTGTGTTCCCAAAAAGCTAGGTGAAGGACGGCTTTCACACACACTTATCTCTCAGAACTGAGCAAGTGGAGAGACGTTCGTTCATCTAGCACCAAGGGAACGGGTTGCAGGAGACACTTTTTCTCTGCTTTCTCAGTCTGTTTCCTAGTGCCGGTTTGAAGTTCCTGCAGTTTTCACTGTAAAACCGAGTTGGAGCTTCTACCTCCAAATATATATGTATGGAATGGAGTTTGCAACTGAAAAGAAACTTTGTGTTCCCAACAAGCTAGGTGAAGGACGGCTTTCACACACAGTTATCTCTCAGAACTGAGCAAGTGGAGAGACGTTCGTTCATCTAGCACCAAGGGAACGGGTTGCAGGAGACACTTTTTCTCTGCTTTCTCAGTCTGTTTCCTAGTGCCGGTTTGAAGTTCCTGCAGTTTTCACTGTAAAACCGAGTTGGAGCTTCTACCTACCCATATATATGTATGGAATGGAGTTTGCAACTGAAAAGAAACTTTGTGTTCCCAACAATCTAGGTGAAGGACGGCTTTCACACACACTTATCTCTCAGAACTGAGCAAGTGGAGAGACGTTCGTTCATCTAGCACCAAGGGAACGGGTTGCAGGAGACACTTTTTCTCTGCTTTCTCAGTCTGTTTCCTAGTGCCGGTTTGAAGTTCCTGCAGTTTTCACTGTAAAACCGAGTTGGAGCTAGTACCTCCCCATATATATGTATGGAATGGAGTTTGCAACTGAAAAGAAACTTTGTGTTCCCAACAAGCTAGGTGAAGGACGGCTTTCACACACACTTATCTCTCAGAACTGAGCAAGTGGAGAGACGTTCGTTCATCTAGCACCAAGGGAACGGGTTGCAGGAGACACTTTTTCTCTGCTTTCTCAGTCTGTTTCCTAGTGCCGGTTTGAAGTTCCTGCAGTTTTCACTGTAAAACCGAGTTGGAGCTTCTACCTCCAAATATATATGCATGGAATGGAGTTTGCAACTGAAAAGAAACTTTGTGTTCCCAACAAGCTAGGTGAAGGACGGCTTTCACACACACTTATCTCTCAGAACTGAGCAAGTGGAGAGACGTTCGTTCATCTAGCACCAAGGGAACGGGTTGCAGGAGACACTTTTTCTCTGCTTTCTCAGTCTGTTTCCTAGTGCCGGTTTGAAGTTCCTGCAGTTTTCACTGTAAAACCGAGTTGGAGCTAGTACCTCCCCATATATATGTATGGAATGGAGTTTGCAACTGAAAAGAAACTTTGTGTTCCCAACAAGCTAGGTGAAGGACGGCTTTCACACACACTTATCTCTCAGAACTGAGCAAGTGGAGAGACGTTCGTTCATCTAGCACCAAGGGAACGGGTTGCAGGAGACACTTTTTCTCTGCTTTCTCAGTCTGTTTCCTAGTGCCGGTTTGAAGTTCCTGCAGTTTTCACTGTAAAACCGAGTTGGAGCTTGTACATCCCCATATATATGTATGGAATGGTGTTTGCAACTGAAAAGAAACTTTGTGTTCCCAAAAAGCTAGGTGAAGGACGGCTTTCACACACACTTATCTCTCAGAACTGAGCAAGTGGAGAGACGTTCGTTCATCTAGCACCAAGGGAACGGGTTGCAGGAGACACTTTTTCTCTGCTTTCTCAGTCTGTTTCCTAGTGCCGGTTTGAAGTTCCTGCAGTTTTCACTGTCAAACCGAGTTGGAGCTAGTACCTCCCCATATATATGTATGGAATGGAGTTTGCAACTGAAAAGAAACTTTGTGTTCCCAAAAAGCTAGGTGAAGGACGGCTTTCACACACACTTATCTCTCAGAACTGAGCAAGTGGAGAGACGTTCGTTCATCTAGCACCAAGGGAACGGGTTGCAGGAGACACTTTTTCTCTGCTTTCTCAGTCTGTTTCCTAGTGCCGGTTTGAAGTTCCTGCAGTTTTCACTGTAAAACCGAGTTGGAGCTTCTACCTCCAAATATATATGTATGGAATGGAGTTTGCAACTGAAAAGAAACTTTGTGTTCCCAACAAGCTAGGTGAAGGACGGCTTTCACACACACTTATCTCTCAGAACTGAGCAAGTGGAGAGACGTTCGTTCATCTAGCACCAAGGGAACGGGTTGCAGGAGACACTTTTTCTCTGCTTTCTCAGTCTGTTTCCTAGTGCCGGTTTGAAGTTCCTGCAGTTTTCACTGTAAAACCGAGTTGGAGCTTCTACCTCCAAACATATATGTATGGAATGGAGTTTGCAACTGAAAAGAAACTTTGTGTTCCCAACAATCTAGGTGAAGGACGGCTTTCACACACACTTATCTCTCAGAACTGAGCAAGTGGAGAGACGTTCGTTCATCTAGCACCAAGGGAACGGGTTGCAGGAGACACTTTTTCTCTGCTTTCTCAGTCTGTTTCCTAGTGCCAGTTTGAAGTTCCTGCAGTTTTCACTGTAAAACCGGGTTGGAGCTTTTACCTCCAAATATATATGTATGGAATGGAGTTTGCAACTGAAAAGAAACTTTGTGTTCCCAAAAAGCTAGGTGAAGGACGGCTTTCACACACACTTATCTCTCAGAACTGAGCAAGTGGAGAGACGTTCGTTCATCTAGCACCAAGGGAACGGGTTGCAGGAGACACTTTTTCTCTGCTTTCTCAGTCTGTTTCCTAGTGCCGGTTTGAAGTTCCTGCAGTTTTCACTGTAAAACCGAGTTGGAGCTTCTACCTCCAAATATATATGTATGGAATGGAGTTTGCAACTGAAAAGAAACTTTGTGTTCCCAACAAGCTAGGTGAAGGACGGCTTTCACACACACTTATCTCTCAGAACTGAGCAAGTGGAGAGACGTTCGTTCATCTAGCACCAAGGGAACGGGTTGCAGGAGACACTTTTTCTCTGCTTTCTCAGTCTGTTTCCTAGTGCCGGTTTGAAGTTCCTGCAGTTTTCACTGTAAAACCGAGTTGGAGCTAGTACCTCCCCATATATATGTATGGAATGGAGTTTGCAACTGAAAAGAAACTTTGTGTTCCCAAAAAGCTAGGTGAAGGACGGCTTTCACACACACTTATCTCTCAGAACTGAGCAAGTGGAGAGACGTTCGTTCATCTAGCACCAAGGGAAAGGGTTGCAGGAGACACTTTTTCTCTGCTTTCTCAGTCTGTTTCCTAGTGCCGGTTTGAAGTTCCTGCAGTTTTCACTGTAAAACCGAGTTGGAGCTTCTACCTCCAAATATATATGTATGGAATGGAGTTTGCAACTGAAAAGAAACTTTTTGTTTCCAACAAGCTAGGTGAAGGACGGCTTTCACACACACTTATCTCTCAGAACTGAGCAAGTGGAGAGACGTTCGTTCATCTAGCACCAAGGGAACGGGTTGCAGGAGACACTTTTTCTCTGCTTTCTCAGTCTGTTTCCTAGTGCCGGTTTGAAGTTCCTGCAGTTTTCACTGTAAAACCGAGTTGGAGCTTCTACCTCCAAATATATATGTATGGAATGGAGTTTGCAACTGAAAAGAAACTTTGTGTTCCCAACAATCTAGGTGAAGGACGTCTTTCACACACACTTATCTCTCAGAACTGAGCAAGTGGAGAGACGTTCCTTCATCTAGCACCAAGGGAACGGGTTGCAGGAGACACTTTTTCTCTGCTTTCTCAGTCTGTTTCCTAGTGCCGGTTTGAAGTTCCTGCAGTTTTCACTGTAAAACCGAGTTGGAGTTTCTACCTCCAAATATATATGTATGGAATGGAGTTTGCAACTGAAAAGAAACTTTGTGTTCCCAAAAACCTAGGTGAAGGACGGCTTTCACACACACTTATCTCTCAGAACTGAGCAAGTGGAGAGACGTTCGTTCATCTAGCACCAAGGGAACGGGTTGCAGGAGACACTTTTTCTCTGCTTTCTCAGTCTGTTTCCTATTGCCGGTTTGAAGTTCCTGCAGTTTTCACTGTAAAACCGAGTTGGAGCTTCTACCTCCAAATATATATGTATGGAATGGAGTTTGCAACTGAAAAGAAACTTTGTGTTCCCAAAAAGCTAGGTGAAGGACGGCTTTCACACACACTTATCTCTCAGAACTGAGCAAGTGGAGAGACGTTCGTTCATCTAGCACCAAGGGAACGGGTTGCAGGAGACACTTTTTCTCTGCTTTCTCAGTCTGTTTCCTAGTGCCGGTTTGAAGTTCCTGCAGTTTTCACTGTAAAACCGAGTTGGAACTAGTACCTCCCCGTATATATGTATGGAATGGAGTTTGCAACTGAAAAGAAACTTTGTGTTCCCAACAAGCTAGGTGAAGGACGGCTTTCACACACACTTATCTCTCAGAACTGAGCAAGTGGAGAGACGTTCGTTCATCTAGCACCAAGGGAACGGGTTGCAGGAGACACTTTTTCTCTGCTTTCTCAGTCTGTTTCCTAATGCCGGTTTGAAGTTCCTGCAGTTTTCACTGTAAAACCGAGTTGGAGCTAGTACCTCCCCATATATATGTATGGAATGGAGTTTGCAACTGAAAAGAAACTTTGTGTTCCCAACAAGCTAGGTGAAGGACGGCTTTCACACACACTTATCTCTCAGAACTGAGCAAGTGGAGAGACGTTCGTTCATCTACCACCAAGGGAACGGGTTGCAGGAGGCACTTTTTCTCTGCTTTCTCAGTCTGTTTCCCAGTGCCGGTTTGAAGTTCCTGCAGTTTTCACTGTAAAACCGAGTTGGACCTTCTACCTCCAAATATATATGTAAGGAATGGAGTTTGCAACTGAAAAGAAACTTTGTGTTCCCAACAAGCTAGGTGAAGGACGGCTTTCACACACACTTATCTCTCAGAACTGAGCAAGTGGAGAGACGTTCGTTCATCTAGCACCAAGGGAACGGGTTGCAGGAGACACTTTTTCTCTGCTTTCTCAGTCTGTTTCCTAGTGCCGGTTTGAAGTTCCTGCAGTTTTCACTGTCAAACCGAGTTGGAGCTAGTACCTCCAAATATATATGTATGGAATGGAGTTTGCAACTGAAAAGAAACTTTGTGTTCCCAACAAGCTAGGTGAAGGACGGCTTTCACACACACTTATCTCTCAGAACTGAGCAAGTGGAGAGACGTTCGTTCATCTAGCACCAAGGGAACGGGTTGCAGGAGACACTTTTTCTCTGCTTTCTCAGTCTGTTTCCTAGTGCCGGTTTGAAGTTCCTGCAGTTTTCACTGTAAAACCGAGTTGGAACTAGTACCTCCCCGTATATATGTATGGAATGGAGTTTGCAACTGAAAAGAAACTTTGTGTTCCCAACAAGCTAGGTGAAGGACGGCTTTCACACACACTTATCTCTCAGAACTGAGCAAGTGGAGAGACGTTCGTTCATCTAGCACCAAGGGAACGGGTTGCAGGAGACACTTTTTCTCTGCTTTCTCAGTCTGTTTCCTAGTGCCGGTTTGAAGTTCCTGCAGTTTTCACTGTAAAACCGAGTTGGAGCTAGTACCTCCCCATATATATGTATGGAATGGAGTTTGCAACTGAAAAGAAACTTTGTGTTCCCAACAATCTAGGTGAAGGACGGCTTTCACACACACTTATTTCTCAGAACTGAGCAAGTGGAGAGACGTTCGTTCATCTAGCACCAAGGGAACGGGTTGCAGGAGGCACTTTTTCTCTGCTTTCTCAGTTTGTTTCCTAGTGCCGGTTTGAAGTTCCTGCAGTTTTCACTGTAAAACCGAGTTGGAGCTTTTACCTCCAAATATATATGTATGGAATGGAGTTTGCAACTGAAAAGAAACTTTGTGTTCCCAAAAAGCTAGGTGAAGGACGGCTTTCACACACACTTATCTCTCAGAACTGAGCAAGTGGAGAGACGTTCGTTCATCTAGCACCAAGGGAACGGGTTGCAGGAGACACTTTTTCTCTGCTTTCTCAGTCTGTTTCCTAGTGCCGGTTTGAAGTTCCTGCAGTTTTCACTGTAAAACCGAGTTGGAGCTTCTACCTCCAAATATATATGTATGGAATGGAGTTTGCAACTGAAAAGAAACTTTGTGTTCCCAAAAAGCTAGGTGAAGGACGGCTTTCACACACACTTATCTCTCAGAACTGAGCAAGTGGAGAGACGTTCGTTCATCTAGCACCAAGGGAACGGGTTGCAGGAAACACTTTTTCTCTGCTTTCTCAGTCTGTTTCCTAGTGCCGGTTTGAAGTTCCTGCAGTTTTCACTGTAAAACCGAGTTGGAGCTAGTACCTCCCCATATATATGTATGGAATGGAGTTTGCAACTGAAAAGAAACTTTGTGTTCCCAAAAAGCTAGGTGAAGGACGGCTTTCACACACACTTATCTCTCAGAACTGAGCAAGTGGAGAGACGTTCGTTCATCTAGCACCAAGGGAACGGGTTGCAGGAGACACTTTTTCTCTGCTTTCTCAGTCTGTTTCCTAGTGCCGGTTTGAAGTTCCTGCAGTTTTCACTGTAAAACCGAGTTGGAGCTTCTACCTCCAAATATATATGTATGGAATGGAGTTTGCAACTGAAAAGAAACTTTGTGTTTCCAACAAGCTAGGTGAAGGACGGCTTTCACACACACTTATCTCTCAGAACTGAGCAAGTGGAGAGACGTTCGTTCATCTAGCACCAAGGGAACGGGTTGCAGGAGACACTTTTTCTCTGCTTTCTCAGTCTGTTTCCTAGTGCCGGTTTGAAGTTCCTGCAGTTTTCACTGTAAAACCGAGTTGGAGCTTCTACCTCCAAATATATATGTATGGAATGGAGTTTGCAACTGAAAAGAAACTTTGTGTTCCCAAAAAGCTAGGTGAAGGACGGCTTTCACACACACTTATCTCTCAGAACTGAGCAAGTGGAGAGACGTTCGTTCATCTAGCACCAAGGGAACGGGTTGCAGGAGACACTTTTTCTCTGCTTTCTCAGTCTGTTTCCTAGTGCCGGTTTGAAGTTCCTGCAGTTTTCACTGTAAAACCGAGTTGGAGCTTCTACCTCCAAATATATATGTATGGAATGGAGTTTGCAACTGAAAAGAAACTTTGTGTTCCCAAAAAGCTAGGTGAAGGACGGCTTTCACACACACTTATCTCTCTGAACTGAGCAAGTGGAGAGACGTTCGTTCATCTAGCACCAAGGGAACGGGTTGCAGGAAACACTTTTTCTCTGCTTTCTCAGTCTGTTTCCTAGTGCCGGTTTGAAGTTCCTGCAGTTTTCACTGTAAAACCGAGTTGGAGCTAGTACCTCCCCATATATATGTATGGAATGGAGTTTGCAACTGAAAAGAAACTTTGTGTTCCCAACAAGCTAGGTGAAGGACGGCTTTCACAGACACTTATCTCTCAGAACTGAGCAAGTGGAGAGACGTTCGTTCATCTAGCACCAAGGGAACGGGTTGCAGGAGACACTTTTTCTCTGCTTTCTCAGTCTGTTTCCTAGTGCCGGTTTGAAGTTCCTGCAGTTTTCACTGTAAAACCGAGTTGGAGCTTCTACCTCCAAATATATATGTATGGAATGGAGTTTGCAACTGAAAATAAACTTTGTGTTCCCAACAATCTAGGTGAAGGACGGCTTTCACACACACTTATCTCTCAGAACTGAGCAAGTGGAGAGACGTTCGTTCATCTACCACCAAGGGAACGGGTTGCAGGAGGCACTTTTTCTCTGCTTTCTCAGTCTGTTTCCTAGTGCCGGTTTGAAGTTCCTGCAGTTTTCACTGTAAAACCGAGTTGGAGCTTCTACCTCCAAATATATATGTAAGGAATGGAGTTTGCAACTGAAAAGAAACTTTGTGTTCCCAACAAGCTAGGTGAAGGACGGCTTTCACACACACTTATATCTCAGAACTGAGCAAGTGGAGAGACGTTCGTTCATCTAGCACCAAGGGAACGGGTTGCAGGAGACACTTTTTCTCTGCTTTCTCAGTCTGTTTCCTAGTGCCGGTTTGAAGTTCCTGCAGTTTTCACTGTAAAACCGAGTTGGAGCTTCTACCTCCAAATATATATGTATGGAATGGAGTTTGCAACTGAAAAGAAACTTTGTGTTCCCAAAAAGCTAGGTGAAGGACGGCTTTCACACACACTTATCTCTCAGAACTGAGCAAGTGGAGAGACGTTCGTTCATCTAGCACCAAGGGAACGGGTTGCAGGAGACACTTTTTCTCTGCTTTCTCAGTCTGTTTCCTAGTGCCGGTTTGAAGTTCCTGCAGTTTTCACTGTAAAACCGAGTTGGAATTAGTACCTCCCCGTATATATGTATGGAATGGAGTTTGCAACTGAAAAGAAACTTTGTGTTCCCAACAAGCTAGGTGAAGGACGGCTTTCACACACACTTATCTCTCAGAACTGAGCAAGTGGAGAGACGTTCGTTCATCTAGCACCAAGGGAACGGGTTGCAGGAGACACTTTTTCTCTGCTTTCTCAGTCTGTTTCCTAGTGCCGGTTTGAAGTTCCTGCAGTTTTCACTGTAAAACCGAGTTGGAGCTAGTACCTCCCCATATATATGTATGGAATGGAGTTTGCAACTGAAAAGAAACTTTGTGTTCCCAACAAGCTAGGTGAAGGACTGCTTTCACACACACTTATCTCTCAGAACTGAGCAAGTGGAGAGACGTTCGTTCATCTAGCACCAAGGGAACGGGTTGCAGGAGACACTTTTTCTCTGCTTTCTCAGTCTGTTTCCTAGTGCCGGTTTGAAGTTCCTGCAGTTTTCACTGTAAAACCGAGTTGGAGCTTCTACCTACCCATATATATGTATGGAATGGAGTTTGCAACTGAAAAGAAACTTTGTGTTCCCAACAAGCTAGGTGAAGGACGGCTTTCACACACACTTATCTCTCAGAACTGAGCAAGTGGAGAGACGTTCGTTCATCTAGCACCAAGGGAACGGGTTGCAGGAGACACTTTTTCTCTGCATTCTCAGTCTGTTTCCTAGTGCCGGTTTGAAGTTCCTGCAGTTTTCACTGTAAAACCGAGTTGGAGCTAGTACCTCCCCATATATATGTATGGAATGGAGTTTGCAACTGAAAAGAATATTTGTGTTCCCAACAAGCTAGGTGAAGGACGGCTTTCACACACACTTATCTCTCAGAACTGAGCAAGTGGAGAGACGTTCGTTCATCTAGCACAAAGGGAACGGGTTGCAGGAGACACTTTTTCTCTGCTTTCTCAGTCTGTTTCCTAGTGCCGGTTTGAAGTTCCTGCAGTTTTCACTGTAAAACCGAGTTGGAGCTTCTACCTACAAATATATATGTATGGAATGGAGTTTGCAACTGAAAAGAAACTTTGTGTTCCCAACAAGCTAGTTGAAGGACGGCTTTCACACACACTTATCTCTCAGAACTGAGCAAGTGGAGAGACGTTCGTTCATCTAGCACCAAGGGAACGGGTTGCAGGAGGCACTTTTTCTCTGCTTTCTCAGTCTGTTTCCTAGTGCCGGTTTGATGTTCCTGCAGTTTTCACTGTAAAACCGATTTGGAGCTTCTACCTCCAAATATATATGTATGGAATGGAGTTTGCAACTGAAAAGAAACTTTGTGTTCCCAACAAGCTAGGTGAAGGACGGCTTTCACACACACTTATCTCTCAGAACTGAGCAAGTGGAGAGACGTTCGTTCATCTAGCACCAAGGGAACGGGTTGCAGGAGACACTTTTTCTCTGCTTTCTCAGTCTGTTTCCTAGTGCCGGTTTGAAGTTCCTGCAGTTTTCACTGTAAAACCGAGTTGGAGCTAGTACCTCCCCATATATATGTATGGAATGGAGTTTGCAACTGAAAAGAAACTTTGTGTTCCCAAAAAGCTAGGTGAAGGACGGCTTTCACACACACTTATCTCTCAGAACTGAGCAAGTGGAGAGACGTTCGTTCATCTAGCACCAAGGGAACGGGTTGCAGGAGACACTTTTTCTCTGCTTTCTCAGTCTGTTTCCTAGTGCCGGTTTGAAGTTCCTGCAGTTTTCACTGTAAAACCGAGTTGGAGCTTCTACCTCCAAATATATATGTATGGAATGGAGTTTGCAACTGAAAAGAAACTTTGTGTTCCCAACAAGCTAGGTGAAGGACGGCTTTCACACACACTTATCTCTCAGAACTGAGCAAGTGGAGAGACGTTCGTTCATCTAGCACCAAGGGAACGGGTTGCAGGAGACACTTTTTCTCTGCTTTCTCAGTCTGTTTCCTAGTGCCGGTTTGAAGTTCCTGCAGTTTCCACTGTAAAACCGAGTTGGAGCTTCTACCTCCCCATATATATGTATGGAATGGAGTTTGCAACTGAAAAGAAACTTTGTGTTAACAACAAGCTAGGTGAAGGACGGCTTTCACACACACTTATCTCTCAGAACTGAGCAAGTGGAGAGACGTTCGTTCATCTAGCACCAAGGGAACGGGTTGCAGGAGGCACTTTTTCTCTGCTTTCTCAGACTGTTTCCTAGTGCCGGTTTGAAGTTCCTGCAGTTTTCTCTGTAAAACCGAGTTGGAGCTTCTACCTCCAAATATATATGTACGGAATGGAGTTTGCAACTGAAAAGAAACTTTGTGTTCCCAACAAGCTAGGTGAAGGACGGCTTTCACACACACTTATCTCTCAGAACTGAGCAAGTGGAGAGACGTTCGTTCATCTAGCACCAAGGGAACGGGTTGCAGGAGACACTTTTTCTCTGCTTTCTCAGTCTGTTTCCTAGTGCCGGTTTGAAGTTCCTGCAGTTTTCACTGTAAAACCGAGTTGGAGCTAGTACCTCCCCATATATATGTATGGAATGGTGTTTGCAACTGAAAAGAATATTTGTGTTCCCAACAAGCTAGTTGAAGGACGGCTTTCACACACACTTATCTCTCAGAACTGAGCAAGTGGAGAGACGTTCGTTCATCTAGCACCAAGGGAACGGGTTGCAGGAGACACTTTTTCTCTGCTTTCTCAGTCTGTTTCCTAGTGCCGGTTTGAAGTTCCTGCAGTTTTCACTGTAAAACCGAGTTGGAGCTTCTACCTCCAAATATATATGTATGGAATGGAGTTTGCAACTGAAAAGAAACTTTGTGTTCCCAACAAGCTAGGTGAAGGACGGCTTTCACACACACTTATCTCTCAGAACTGAGCAAGTGGAGAGACGTTCGTTCATCTAGCACCAAATGAACGGGTTGCAGGAGACACTTTTTCTCTGCTTTCTCAGTCTGTTTCCTAGTGCCGGTTTGAAGTTCCTGCAGTTTTCACTGTAAAACCGAGTTGGAGCTTCTACCTCCAAATATATATGTATGGAATGGAGTTTGCAACTGAAAAGAAACTTTGTGTTCCCAACAAGCTAGGTGAAGGACGGCTTTCACACACACTTATCTCTCAGAACTGAGCAAGTGGAGAGACGTTCGTTCATCTAGCACCAAGGGAACGGGTTGCAGGAGACACTTTTTCTCTGCTTTCTCAGTCTGTTTCCTAGTGCCGGTTTGAAGTTCCTGCAGTTTTCACTGTAAAACCGAGTTGGAGCTTGTACCTCCCCATATATATGTATGGAATGGAGTTTGCAACTGAAAAGAAACTTTGTGTTCCCAAAAAGCTAGGTGAAGGACGGCTTTCACACACACATATCTCTCAGAACTGAGCAAGTGGAGAGACGTTCGTTCATCTAGCACCAAGGGAACGGGTTGCAGGAGACACTTTTTCTCTGCTTTCTCAGTCTGTTTCCTAGTGCCGGTTTGAAGTTCCTGCAGTTTTCACTGTAAAACCGAGTTGGAACTAGTACCTCCCCGTATATATGTATGGAATGGAGTTTGCAACTGAAAAGAAACTTTGTGTTCCCAACAAGCTAGGTGAAGGACGGCTTTCACACACACTTATCTCTCAGAACTGAGCAAGTGGAGAGACGTTCGTTCATCTAGCACCAAGGGAACGGGTTGCAGGAGACACTTTTTCTCTGCTTTCTCAGTCTGTTTCCTAGTGCCGGTTTGAAGTTCCTGCAGTTTTCACTGTAAAACCGAGTTGGAGCTTGTACATCCCCATATATATGTATGGAATGGAGTTTGCAACTGAAAAGAAACTTTGTGTTCCCAACAAGCTAGGTGAAGGACGGCTTTCACACACACTTATCTCTCAGAACTGAGCAAGTGGAGAGACGTTCGTTCATCTAGCACCAAGGGAACGGGTTGCAGGAGACACTTTTTCTCTGCTTTCTCAGTCTGTTTCCTAGTGCCGGTTTGAAGTTCCTGCAGTTTCCACTGTAAAACCGAGTTGGAGCTAGTACCTCCCCATATATATGTATGGAATGGAGTTTGCAACTGAAAAGAATATTTGTGTTCCCAACAAGCTAGGTGAAGGACGGCTTTCACACACACTTATCTCTCAGAACTGAGCAAGTGGAGAGACGTTCGTTCATCTAGCACCAAGGGAACGGGTTGCAGGAGACACTTTTCCTCTGCTTTCTCAGTCTGTTTCCTAGTGCCGGTTTGAAGTTCCTGCAGTTTTCACTGTAAAACCGAGTTGGAGCTTCTACCTCCAAATATATATGTATGGAATGGAGTTTGCAACTGAAAAGAAACTTTGTGTTCCCAACAAGCTAGGTGAAGGACGGCTTTCACACACACTTATCTCTCAGAACTGAGCAAGTGGAGAGACGTTCGTTCATCTAGCACCAAGGGAACGGGTTGCAGGAGACACTTTTTCTCTGCTTTCTCAGTCTGTTTCCTAGTGCCGGTTTGAAGTTCCTGCAGTTTTCACTGTAAAACCGAGTTGGAGCTTCTACCTCCAAATATATATGTATGGAATGGAGTTTGCAACTGAAAAGAAACTTTGTGTTCCCAACAAGCTAGGTGAAGGACGGCTTTCACACACACTTATCTCTCTGAACTGAGCAAGTGGAGAGACGTTCGTTCATCTAGCACCAAGGGAACGGGTTGCAGGAGACACTTTTTCTCTGCTTTCTCAGTCTGTTTCCTAGTGCCGGTTTGAAGTTCCTGCAGTTTTCACTGTAAAACCGAGTTGGGGCTAGTACCTCCCCATATATATGTATGGAATTGAGTTTGCAACTGAAAAGAAACTTTGTGTTCCCAAAAAGCTAGGTGAAGGACGGCTTTCACACACACTTATCTCTCAGAACTGAGCAAGTGGAGAGACGTTCGTTCATCTAGCACCAAGGGAACGGGTTGCAGGAGACACTTTTTCTCTGCTTTCTCAGTCTGTTTCCTAGTGCCGGTTTGAAGTTCCTGCAGTTTTCACTGTAAAACCGAGTTGGAGATTCTACCTCCAAATATATATGTATGGAATGGAGTTTGCAACTGAAAAGAAACTTTGTGTTCCCAACAAGCTAGGTGAAGGACGGCTTTCACACACACTTATCTCTCTGAACTGAGCAAGTGGAGAGACGTTCGTTCATCTAGCACCAAGGGAACGGGTTGCAGGAGACACTTTTTCTCTGCTTTCTCAGTCTGTTTCCTAGTGCCGGTTTGAAGTTCCTGCAGTTTTCACTGTAAAACCGAGTTGGGGCTAGTACCTCCCCATATATATGTATGGAATTGAGTTTGCAACTGAAAAGAAACTTTGTGTTCCCAAAAAGCTAGGTGAAGGACGGCTTTCACACACACTTATCTCTCAGAACTGAGCAAGTGGAGAGACGTTCGTTCATCTAGCACCAAGGGAACGGGTTGCAGGAGACACTTTTTCTCTGCTTTCTCAGTCTGTTTCCTAGTGCCGGTTTGAAGTTCCTGCAGTTTTCACTGTAAAACCGAGTTGGAGCTTGTACCTCCCCATATATATGTATGGAATGGAGTTTGCAACTGAAAAGAAACTTTGTGTTAACAACAAGCTAGGTGAAGGACGGCTTTCACACACACTTATCTCTCAGAACTGAGCAAGTGGAGAGACGTTCGTTCATCTAGCACCAAGGGAACGGGTTGCAGGAGACACTTTTTCTCTGCTTTCTCAGTCTGTTTCCTAGTGCCGGTTTGAAGTTCCTGCAGTTTCCACTGTAAAACCGAGTTGGAGCTAGTACCTCCCCATATATATGTATGGAATGGAGTTTGCAACTGAAAAGAATATTTGTGTTCCCAACAAGCTAGGTGAAGGACGGCTTTCACACACACTTATCTCTCAGAACTGAGCAAGTGGAGAGACGTTCGTTCATCTAGCACCAAGGGAACGGGTTGCAGGAGACAATTTTCCTCTGCTTTCTCAGTCTGGTTCCTAGTGCCGGTTTGAAGTTCCTGCAGTTTTCACTGTAAAACCGAGTTGGAGCTTCTACCTCCAAATATATATGTATGGAATGGGGTTTGCAACTGAAAAGAAACTTTGTGTTCCCAACAAGCTATGTGAAGGACGGCTTTCACACACACTTATCTCTCAGTACTGAGCAAGTGGAGAGACGTTCGTTCATCTAGCACCAAGGGAACGGGTTGCAGGAGACACTTTTCCTCTGCTTTCTCAGTCTGGTTCCTAGTGCCGGTTTGAAGTTCCTGCAGTTTTCACTGTAAAACCGAGTTGGAGCTTCTACCTCCAAATATATATGTATGGAATGGAGTTTGCAACTGAAAAGAAACTTTGTGTTCCCAACAAGCTAGGTGAAGGACGGCTTTCCCACACACTTATCTCTCAGAACTGAGCAAGTGGAGAGACGTTCGTTCATCTAGCACCAAGGGAACGGGTTGCAGGAGACACTTTTTCTCTGCTTTCTCAGTCTGTTTCCTAGTGCCGGTTTGAAGTTCCTGCAGTTTTCACTGTAAAACCGAGTTGGAGCTTCTACCTCCAAATATATATGTATGGAATGGAGTTTGCAACTGAAAAGAAACTTTGTGTTCCCAACAAGCTAGGTGAAGGACGGCTTTCACACACACTTATCTCTCAGAACTGAGCAAGTGGAGAGACGTTCGTTCATCTAGCACCAAGGGAACGGGTTGCAGGAGACACTTTTTCTCTGCTTTCTCAGTCTGTTTCCTAGTGCCGGTTTGAAGTTCCTGCAGTTTTCACTGTAAAACCGAGTTGGAGCTTGTACATCCCCATATATATGTATGGAATGGAGTTTGCAACTGAAAAGAAACTTTGTGTTCCCAACAAGCTAGGTGAAGGACGGCTTTCACACACACTTATCTCTCAGAACTGAGCAAGTGGAGAGACGTTCGTTCATCTAGCACCAAGGGAACGGGTTGCAGGAGACACTTTTTCTCTGCTTTCTCAGTCTGTTTCCTAGTGCCGGTTTGAAGTTCCTGCAGTTTCCACTGTAAAACCGAGTTGGAGCTAGTACCTCCCCATATATATGTATGGAATGGAGTTTGCAACTGAAAAGAATATTTGTGTTCCCAACAAGCTAGGTGAAGGACGGCTTTCACACACACTTATCTCTCAGAACTGAGCAAGTGGAGAGACGTTCGTTCATCTAGCACCAAGGGAACGGGTTGCAGGAGACACTTTTCCTCTGCTTTCTCAGTCTGGTTCCTAGTGCCGGTTTGAAGTTCCTGCAGTTTTCACTGTAAAACCGAGTTGGAGCTTGTACCTCCAAATATATATGTATGGAATGGAGTTTGCAACTGAAAAGAAACTTTGTGTTCCCAACAAGCTAGGTGAAGGACGGCTTTCACACACACTTATCTCTCAGAACTGAGCAAGTGGAGAGACGTTCGTTCATCTAGCACCAAGGGAACGGGTTGCAGGAGACACTTTTTCTCTGCTTTCTCAGTCTGTTTCCTAGTGCCGGTTTGAAGTTCCTGCAGTTTTCACTGTAAAACCGAGTTGGAGCTTCTACCTCCAAATATATATGTATGGAATGGAGTTTGCAACTGAAAAGAAACTTTGTGTTCCCAACAATCTAGGTGAAGGACGGCTTTCACACACACTTATCTCTCAGAACTGAGCAAGTGGAGAGACGTTCGTTCATCTAGCACCAAGGGAACGGGTTGCAGGAGACACTTTTTCTCTGCTTTCTCAGTCTGTTTCCTAGTGCCGGTTTGAAGTTCCTGCAGTTTTCACTGTAAAACCGAGTTGGAGCTAGTACCTCCCCATATATATGTATGGAATGGAGTTTGCAACTGAAAAGAAACTTTGTGTTCCCAACAAGCTAGGTGAAGGACGGCTTTCACACACACTTATCTCTCAGAACTGAGCAAGTGGAGAGACGTTCGTTCATCTAGCACCAAGGGAACGGGTTGCAGGAGACACTTTTTCTCTGCTTTCTCAGTCTGTTTCCTAGTGCCGGTTTGAAGTTCCTGCAGTTTTCACTGTAAAACCGAGTTGGAGCTTCTACCTCCAAATATATATGTATGGAATGGAGTTTGCAACTGAAAATAAACTTGTGTTCCCAACAATCTAGGTGAAGGACGGCTTTCACACACACTTATCTCTCAGAACTGAGCAAGTGGAGAGACGTTCGTTCATCTACCACCAAGGGAACGGGTTGCAGGAGGCACTTTTTCTCTGCTTTCTCAGTCTGTTTCCTAGTGCCGGTTTGAAGTTCCTGCAGTTTTCACTGTAAAACCGAGTTGGAGCTTCTACCTCCAAATATATATGTAAGGAATGGAGTTTGCAACTGAAAAGAAACTTTGTGTTCCCAACAAGCTAGGTGAAGGACGGCTTTCACACACACTTATCTCTCAGAACTGAGCAAGTGGAGAGACTTTCGTTCATCTAGCACCAAGGGAACGGGTTGCAGGAGACACTTTTTCTCTGCTTTCTCAGTCTGTTTCCTAGTGCCGGTTTGAAGTTCCTGCAGTTTTCACTGTAAAACCGAGTTGGAGCTTCTACCTCCAAATATATATGTATGGAATGGAGTTTGCAACTGAAAAGAAACTTTGTGTTCCCAACAAGCTAGGTGAAGGACGGCTTTCCCACACACTTATCTCTCAGAACTGAGCAAGTGGAGAGACGTTCGTTCATCTAGCACCAAGGGAACGGGTTGCAGGAGACACTTTTTCTCTGCTTTCTCAGTCTGTTTCCTAGTGCCGGTTTGAAGTTCCTGCAGTTTTCACTGTAAAACCGAGTTGGAGCTTCTACCTCCAAATATATATGTATGGAATGGAGTTTGCAACTGAAAAGAAACTTTGTGTTCCCAACAAGCTAGGTGAAGGACGGCTTTCACACACACTTATCTCTCAGAACTGAGCAAGTGGAGAGACGTTCGTTCATCTAGCACCAAGGGAACGGGTTGCAGGAGACACTTTTTCTCTGCTTTCTCAGTCTGTTTCCTAGTGCCGGTTTGAAGTTCCTGCAGTTTTCACTGTAAAACCGAGTTGGAGCTTGTACATCCCCATATATATGTATGGAATGGAGTTTGCAACTGAAAAGAAACTTTGTGTTCCCAACAAGCTAGGTGAAGGACGGCTTTCACACACACTTATCTCTCAGAACTGAGCAAGTGGAGAGACGTTCGTTCATCTAGCACCAAGGGAACGGGTTGCAGGAGACACTTTTTCTCTGCTTTCTCAGTCTGTTTCCTAGTGCCGGTTTGAAGTTCCTGCAGTTTCCACTGTAAAACCGAGTTGGAGCTAGTACCTCCCCATATATATGTATGGAATGGAGTTTGCAACTGAAAAGAATATTTGTGTTCCCAACAAGCTAGGTGAAGGACGGCTTTCACACACACTTATCTCTCAGAACTGAGCAAGTGGAGAGACGTTCGTTCATCTAGCACCAAGGGAACGGGTTGCAGGAGACACTTTTCCTCTGCTTTCTCAGTCTGGTTCCTAGTGCCGGTTTGAAGTTCCTGCAGTTTTCACTGTAAAACCGAGTTGGAGCTTGTACCTCCAAATATATATGTATGGAATGGAGTTTGCAACTGAAAAGAAACTTTGTGTTCCCAACAAGCTAGGTGAAGGACGGCTTTCACACACACTTATCTCTCAGAACTGAGCAAGTGGAGAGACGTTCGTTCATCTAGCACCAAGGGAACGGGTTGCAGGAGACACTTTTTCTCTGCTTTCTCAGTCTGTTTCCTAGTGCCGGTTTGAAGTTCCTGCAGTTTTCACTGTAAAACCGAGTTGGAGCTTCTACCTCCAAATATATATGTATGGAATGGAGTTTGCAACTGAAAAGAAACTTTGTGTTCCCAACAATCTAGGTGAAGGACGGCTTTCACACACACTTATCTCTCAGAACTGAGCAAGTGGAGAGACGTTCGTTCATCTAGCACCAAGGGAACGGGTTGCAGGAGACACTTTTTCTCTGCTTTCTCAGTCTGTTTCCTAGTGCCGGTTTGAAGTTCCTGCAGTTTTCACTGTAAAACCGAGTTGGAGCTAGTACCTCCCCATATATATGTATGGAATGGAGTTTGCAACTGAAAAGAAACTTTGTGTTCCCAACAAGCTAGGTGAAGGACGGCTTTCACACACACTTATCTCTCAGAACTGAGCAAGTGGAGAGACGTTCGTTCATCTAGCACCAAGGGAACGGGTTGCAGGAGACACTTTTTCTCTGCTTTCTCAGTCTGTTTCCTAGTGCCGGTTTGAAGTTCCTGCAGTTTTCACTGTAAAACCGAGTTGGAGCTTCTACCTCCAAATATATATGTATGGAATGGAGTTTGCAACTGAAAATAAACTTGTGTTCCCAACAATCTAGGTGAAGGACGGCTTTCACACACACTTATCTCTCAGAACTGAGCAAGTGGAGAGACGTTCGTTCATCTACCACCAAGGGAACGGGTTGCAGGAGGCACTTTTTCTCTGCTTTCTCAGTCTGTTTCCTAGTGCCGGTTTGAAGTTCCTGCAGTTTTCACTGTAAAACCGAGTTGGAGCTTCTACCTCCAAATATATATGTAAGGAATGGAGTTTGCAACTGAAAAGAAACTTTGTGTTCCCAACAAGCTAGGTGAAGGACGGCTTTCACACACACTTATCTCTCAGAACTGAGCAAGTGGAGAGACTTTCGTTCATCTAGCACCAAGGGAACGGGTTGCAGGAGACACTTTTTCTCTGCTTTCTCAGTCTGTTTCCTAGTGCCGGTTTGAAGTTCCTGCAGTTTTCACTGTAAAACCGAGTTGGAGCTTCTACCTCCAAATATATATGTATGGAATGGAGTTTGCAACTGAAAAGAAACTTTGTGTTCCCAAAAAGCTAGGTGAAGGACGGCTTTCACACACACTTATCTCTCAGAACTGAGCAAGTGGAGAGACGTTCGTTCATCTAGCACCAAGGGAACGGGTTGCAGGAGACACTTTTTCTCTGCTTTCTCAGTCTGTTTCCTAGTGCCGGTTTGAAGTTCCTGCAGTTTTCACTGTAAAACCGAGTTGGTATTAGTACCTCCCCGTATATATGTATGGAATGGAGTTTGCAACTGAAAAGAAACTTTGTGTTCCCAACAAGCTAGGTGAAGGACGGCTTTCACACACACTTATCTCTCAGAACTGAGCAAGTGGAGAGACGTTCGTTCATCTAGCACCAAGGGAACGGGTTGCAGGAGACACTTTTCCTCTGCTTTCTCAGTCTGTTTCCTAGTGCCGGTTTGAAGTTCCTGCAGTTTTCACTGTAAAACCGAGTTGGAGCTAGTACCTCCCCATATATATGTATGGAATGGAGTTTGCAACTGAAAAGAAACTTTGTGTTCCCAACAAGCTAGGTGAAGGACTGCTTTCACACACACTTATCTCTCAGAACTGAGCAAGTGGAGAGACGTTCGTTCATCTAGCACCAAGGGAACGGGTTGCAGGAGACACTTTTTCTCTGCTTTCTCAGTCTGTTTCCTAGTGCCGGTTTGAAGTTCCTGCAGTTTTCACTGTAAAACCGAGTTGGAGCTTCTACCTACCCATATATATGTATGGAATGGAGTTTGCAACTGAAAAGAAACTTTGTGTTCCCAACAAGCTAGGTGAAGGACGGCTTTCACACACACTTATCTCTCAGAACTGAGCAAGTGGAGAGACGTTCGTTCATCTAGCACCAAGGGAACGGGTTGCAGGAGACACTTTTTCTCTGCTTTCTCAGTCTGTTTCCTAGTGCCGGTTTGAAGTTCCTGCAGTTTTCACTGTAAAACCGAGTTGGAGCTAGTACCTCCCCATATATATGTATGGAATGGAGTTTGCAACTGAAAAGAATATTTGTGTTCCCAACAAGCTAGGTGAAGGACGGCTTTCACACACACTTATCTCTCAGAACTGAGCAAGTGGAGAGACGTTCGTTCATCTAGCACAAAGGGAACGGGTTGCAGGAGACACTTTTTCTCTGCTTTCTCAGTCTGTTTCCTAGTGCCGGTTTGAAGTTCCTGCAGTTTTCACTGTAAAACCGAGTTGGAGCTTCTACCTACAAATATATATGTATGGAATGGAGTTAGCAACTGAAAAGAAACTTTGTGTTCCCAACAAGCTAGTTGAAGGACGGCTTTCACACACACTTATCTCTCAGAACTGAGCAAGTGGAGAGACGTTCGTTCATCTAGCACCAAGGGAACGGGTTGCAGGAGGCACTTTTTCTCTGCTTTCTCAGTCTGTTTCCTAGTGCCGGTTTGAAGTTCCTGCAGTTTTCACTGTAAAACCGAGTTGGAGCTTCTACCTCCAAATATATATGTATGGAATGGAGTTTGCAACTGAAAAGAAACTTTGTGTTCCCAACAAGCTAGGTGAAGGACGGCTTTCACACACACTTATCTCTCAGAACTGAGCAAGTGGAGAGACGTTCGTTCATCTAGCACCAAGGGAACGGGTTGCAGGAGACACTTTTTCTCTGCTTTCTCAGTCTGTTTCCTAGTGCCGGTTTGAAGTTCCTGCAGTTTTCACTGTAAAACCGAGTTGGAGCTAGTACCTCACCATATATATGTATGGAATGGAGTTTGCAACTGAAAAGAAACTTTGTGTTCCCAAAAAGCTAGGTGAAGGACGGCTTTCACACACACTTATCTCTCAGAACTGAGCAAGTGGAGAGACGTTCGTTCATCTAGCACCAAGGGAACGGGTTGCAGGAGACACTTTTTCTCTGCTTTCTCAGTCTGTTTCCTAGTGCCGGTTTGAAGTTCCTGCAGTTTTCACTGTAAAACCGAGTTGGAGCTTCTACCTCCAAATATATATGTATGGAATGGAGTTTGCAACTGAAAAGAAACTTTGTGTTCCCAACAAGCTAGGTGAAGGACGGCTTTCACACACACTTATCTCTCAGAACTGAGCAAGTGGAGAGACGTTCGTTCATCTAGCACCAAGGGAACGGGTTGCAGGAGACACTTTTTCTCTGCTTTCTCAGTCTGTTTCCTAGTGCTGGTTTGAAGTTCCTGCAGTTTCCACTGTAAAACCGAGTTGGAGCTTCTACCTCCCCATATATATGTATGGAATGGAGTTTGCAACTGAAAAGAAACTTTGTGTTCCCAACAAGCTAGGTGAAGGACGGCTTTCACACACACTTATCTCTCAGAACTGAGCAAGTGGAGAGACGTTCGTTCATCTAGCACCAAGGGAACGGGTTGCAGGAGACACTTTTCCTCTGCTTTCTCAGTCTGTTTCCTAGTGCCGGTTTGAAGTTCCTGCAGTTTTCACTGTAAAACCGAGTTGGAGCTAGTACCTCCCCATATATATGTATGGAATGGAGTTTGCAACTGAAAAGAAACTTTGTGTTCCCAACAAGCTAGGTGAAGGACTGCTTTCACACACACTTATCTCTCAGAACTGAGCAAGTGGAGAGACGTTCGTTCATCTAGCACCAAGGGAACGGGTTGCAGGAGACACTTTTTCTCTGCTTTCTCAGTCTGTTTCCTAGTGCCGGTTTGAAGTTCCTGCAGTTTTCACTGTAAAACCGAGTTGGAGCTTCTACCTACCCATATATATGTATGGAATGGAGTTTGCAACTGAAAAGAAACTTTGTGTTCCCAACAAGCTAGGTGAAGGACGGCTTTCACACACACTTATCTCTCAGAACTGAGCAAGTGGAGAGACGTTCGTTCATCTAGCACCAAGGGAACGGGTTGCAGGAGACACTTTTTCTCTGCTTTCTCAGTCTGTTTCCTAGTGCCGGTTTGAAGTTCCTGCAGTTTTCACTGTAAAACCGAGTTGGAGCTAGTACCTCCCCATATATATGTATGGAATGGAGTTTGCAACTGAAAAGAATATTTGTGTTCCCAACAAGCTAGGTGAAGGACGGCTTTCACACACACTTATCTCTCAGAACTGAGCAAGTGGAGAGACGTTCGTTCATCTAGCACAAAGGGAACGGGTTGCAGGAGACACTTTTTCTCTGCTTTCTCAGTCTGTTTCCTAGTGCCGGTTTGAAGTTCCTGCAGTTTTCACTGTAAAACCGAGTTGGAGCTTCTACCTACAAATATATATGTATGGAATGGAGTTAGCAACTGAAAAGAAACTTTGTGTTCCCAACAAGCTAGTTGAAGGACGGCTTTCACACACACTTATCTCTCAGAACTGAGCAAGTGGAGAGACGTTCGTTCATCTAGCACCAAGGGAACGGGTTGCAGGAGGCACTTTTTCTCTGCTTTCTCAGTCTGTTTCCTAGTGCCGGTTTGAAGTTCCTGCAGTTTTCACTGTAAAACCGAGTTGGAGCTTCTACCTCCAAATATATATGTATGGAATGGAGTTTGCAACTGAAAAGAAACTTTGTGTTCCCAACAAGCTAGGTGAAGGACGGCTTTCACACACACTTATCTCTCAGAACTGAGCAAGTGGAGAGACGTTCGTTCATCTAGCACCAAGGGAACGGGTTGCAGGAGACACTTTTTCTCTGCTTTCTCAGTCTGTTTCCTAGTGCCGGTTTGAAGTTCCTGCAGTTTTCACTGTAAAACCGAGTTGGAGCTAGTACCTCACCATATATATGTATGGAATGGAGTTTGCAACTGAAAAGAAACTTTGTGTTCCCAAAAAGCTAGGTGAAGGACGGCTTTCACACACACTTATCTCTCAGAACTGAGCAAGTGGAGAGACGTTCGTTCATCTAGCACCAAGGGAACGGGTTGCAGGAGACACTTTTTCTCTGCTTTCTCAGTCTGTTTCCTAGTGCCGGTTTGAAGTTCCTGCAGTTTTCACTGTAAAACCGAGTTGGAGCTTCTACCTCCAAATATATATGTATGGAATGGAGTTTGCAACTGAAAAGAAACTTTGTGTTCCCAACAAGCTAGGTGAAGGACGGCTTTCACACACACTTATCTCTCAGAACTGAGCAAGTGGAGAGACGTTCGTTCATCTAGCACCAAGGGAACGGGTTGCAGGAGACACTTTTTCTCTGCTTTCTCAGTCTGTTTCCTAGTGCCGGTTTGAAGTTCCTGCAGTTTCCACTGTAAAACCGAGTTGGAGCTTCTACCTCCCCATATATATGTATGGAATGGAGTTTGCAACTGAAAAGAAACTTTGTGTTAACAACAAGCTAGGTGAAGGACGGCTTTCACACACACTTATCTCTCAGAACTGAGCAAGTGGAGAGACGTTCGTTCATCTAGCACCAAGGGAACGGGTTGCAGGAGGCACTTTTTCTCTGCTTTCTCAGACTGTTTCCTAGTGCCGGTTTGAAGTTCCTGCAGTTTTCTCTGTAAAACCGAGTTGGAGCTTCTACCTCCAAATATATATGTACGGAATGGAGTTTGCAACTGAAAAGAAACTTTGTGTTCCCAACAAGCTAGGTGAAGGACGGCTTTCACACACACTTATCTCTCAGAACTGAGCAAGTGGAGAGACGTTCGTTCATCTAGCACCAAGGGAACGGGTTGCAGGAGACACTTTTTCTCTGCTTTCTCAGTCTGTTTCCTAGTGCCGGTTTGAAGTTCCTGCAGTTTTCACTGTAAAACCGAGTTGGAGCTAGTACCTCCCCATATATATGTATGGAATGGTGTTTGCAACTGAAAAGAATATTTGTGTTCCCAACAAGCTAGTTGAAGGACGGCTTTCACACACACTTATCTCTCAGAACTGAGCAAGTGGAGAGACGTTCGTTCATCTAGCACCAAGGGAACGGGTTGCAGGAGACACTTTTTCTCTGCTTTCTCAGTCTGTTTCCTAGTGCCGGTTTGAAGTTCCTGCAGTTTTCACTGTAAAACCGAGTTGGAGCTTCTACCTCCAAATATATATGTATGGAATGGAGTTTGCAACTGAAAAGAAACTTTGTGTTCCCAACAAGCTAGGTGAAGGACGGCTTTCACACACACTTATCTCTCAGAACTGAGCAAGTGGAGAGACGTTCGTTCATCTAGCACCAAATGAACGGGTTGCAGGAGACACTTTTTCTCTGCTTTCTCAGTCTGTTTCCTAGTGCCGGTTTGAAGTTCCTGCAGTTTTCACTGTAAAACCGAGTTGGAGCTTCTACCTCCAAATATATATGTATGGAATGGAGTTTGCAACTGAAAAGAAACTTTGAGTTCCCAACAAGCTAGGTGAAGGACGGCTTTCACACACACTTATCTCTCAGAACTGAGCAAGTGGAGAGACGTTCGTTCATCTAGCACCAAGGGAACGGGTTGCAGGAGACACTTTTTCTCTGCTTTCTCAGTCTGTTTCCTAGTGCCGGTTTGAAGTTCCTGCAGTTTTCACTGTAAAACCGAGTTGGAGCTTGTACCTCCCCATATATATGTATGGAATGGAGTTTGCAACTGAAAAGAAACTTTGTGTTCCCAAAAAGCTAGGTGAAGTACGGCTTTCACACACACATATCTCTCAGAACTGAGCAAGTGGAGAGACGTTCGTTCATCTAGCACCAAGGGAACGGGTTGCAGGAGACACTTTTTCTCTGCTTTCTCAGTCTGTTTCCTAGTGCCGGTTTGAAGTTCCTGCAGTTTTCACTGTAAAACCGAGTTGGAACTAGTACCTCCCCGTATATATGTATGGAATGGAGTTTGCAACTGAAAAGAAACTTTGTGTTCCCAACAAGCTAGGTGAAGGACGGCTTTCACACACACTTATCTCTCAGAACTGAGCAAGTGGAGAGACGTTCGTTCATCTAGCACCAAGGGAACGGGTTGCAGGAGACACTTTTTCTCTGCTTTCTCAGTCTGTTTCTTAGTGCCGGTTTGAAGTTCCTGCAGTTTTCACTGTAAAACCGAGTTGGAGCTTGTACATCCCCATATATATGTATGGAATGGAGTTTGCAACTGAAAAGAAACTTTGTGTTCCCAACAAGCTAGGTGAAGGACGGCTTTCACACACACTTATCTCTCAGAACTGAGCAAGTGGAGAGACGTTCGTTCATCTAGCACCAAGGGAACGGGTTGCAGGAGACACTTTTTCTCTGCTTTCTCAGTCTGTTTCCTAGTGCCGGTTTGAAGTTCCTGCAGTTTCCACTGTAAAACCGAGTTGGAGCTAGTACCTCCCCATATATATGTATGGAATGGAGTTTGCAACTGAAAAGAATATTTGTGTTCCCAACAAGCTAGGTGAAGGACGGCTTTCACACACACTTATCTCTCAGAACTGAGCAAGTGGAGAGACGTTCGTTCATCTAGCACCAAGGGAACGGGTTGCAGGAGACACTTTTCCTCTGCTTTCTCAGTCTGTTTCCTAGTGCCGGTTTGAAGTTCCTGCAGTTTTCACTGTAAAACCGAGTTGGAGCTTCTACCTCCAAATATATATGTATGGAATGGAGTTTGCAACTGAAAAGAAACTTTGTGTTCCCAACAAGCTAGGTGAAGGACGGCTTTCACACACACTTATCTCTCAGAACTGAGCAAGTGGAGAGACGTTCGTTCATCTAGCACCAAGGGAACGGGTTGCAGGAGACACTTTTTCTCTGCTTTCTCAGTCTGTTTCCTAGTGCCGGTTTGAAGTTCCTGAAGTTTTCACTGTAAAACCGAGTTGGAGCTTCTACCTCCAAATATATATGTATGGAATGGAGTTTGCAACTGAAAAGAAACTTTGTGTTCCCAACAAGCTAGGTGAAGGACGGCTTTCACACACACTTATCTCTCTGAACTGAGCAAGTGGAGAGACGTTCGTTCATCTAGCACCAAGGGAACGGGTTGCAGGAGACACTTTTTCTCTGCTTTCTCAGTCTGTTTCCTAGTGCCGGTTTGAAGTTCCTGCAGTTTTCACTGTAAAACCGAGTTGGGGCTAGTACCTCCCCATATATATGTATGGAATGGAGTTTGCAACTGAAAAGAAACTTTGTGTTCCCAAAAAGCTAGGTGAAGGACGGCTTTCACACACACTTATCTCTCAGAACTGAGCAAGTGGAGAGACGTTCGTTCATCTAGCACCAAGGGAACGGGTTGCAGGAGACACTTTTTCTCTGCTTTCTCAGTCTGTTTCCTAGTGCCGGTTTGAAGTTCCTGCAGTTTTCACTGTAAAACCGAGTTGGAGATTCTACCTCCAAATATATATGTATGGAATGGAGTTTGCAACTGAAAAGAAACTTTGTGTTCCCAACAAGCTAGGTGAAGGACGGCTTTCACACACACTTATCTCTCAGAACTGAGCAAATGGAGAGACGTTCGTTCATCTAGCACCAAGGGAACGGGTTGCAGGAGACACTTTTTCTCTGCTTTCTCAGTCTGTTTCCTAGTGCCGGTTTGAAGTTCCTGCAGTTTTCACTGTAAAACCGAGTTGGAGCTTGTACCTCCCCATATATATGTATGGAATGGAGTTTGCAACTGAAAAGAAACTTTGTGTTAACAACAAGCTAGGTGAAGGACGGCTTTCACACACACTTATCTCTCAGAACTGAGCAAGTGGAGAGACGTTCGTTCATCTAGCACCAAGGGAACGGGTTGCAGGAGACACTTTTTCTCTGCTTTCTCAGTCTGTTTCCTAGTGCCGGTTTGAAGTTCCTGCAGTTTCCACTGTAAAACCGAGTTGGAGCTAGTACCTCCCCATATATATGTATGGAATGGAGTTTGCAACTGAAAAGAATATTTGTGTTCCCAACAAGCTAGGTGAAGGACGGCTTTCACACACACTTATCTCTCAGAACTGAGCAAGTGGAGAGACGTTCGTTCATCTAGCACCAAGGGAACGGGTTGCAGGAGACACTTTTCCTCTGCTTTCTCAGTCTGGTTCCTAGTGCCGGTTTGAAGTTCCTGCAGTTTTCACTGTAAAACCGAGTTGGAGCTTCTACCTCCAAATATATATGTATGGAATGGAGTTTGCAACTGAAAAGAAACTTTGTGTTCCCAACAAGCTAGGTGAAGGACGGCTTTCCCACACACTTATCTCTCAGAACTGAGCAAGTGGAGAGACGTTCGTTCATCTAGCACCAAGGGAACGGGTTGCAGGAGACACTTTTTCTCTGCTTTCTCAGTCTGTTTCCTAGTGCCGTTTGAAGTTCCTGCAGTTTTCACTGTAAAACCGAGTTGGAGCTTCTACCTCCAAATATATATGTATGGAATGGAGTTTGCAACTGAAAAGAAACTTTGTGTTCCCAACAAGCTAGGTGAAGGACGGCTTTCACACACACTTATCTCTCAGAACTGAGCAAGTGGAGAGACGTTCGTTCATCTAGCACCAAGGGAACGGGTTGCAGGAGACTTTTCTCTGCTTTCTCAGTCTGTTCCGGTTTGAAGTTCCTGCAGTTTTCACTGTAAAACCGAGTTGGAGCTTGTACCCCAAATATATATGTATGGAATGGAGTTTGCAACTGAAAAGAAACTTTGTGTTCCCAAAAAGCTAGGTGAAGGACGGCTTTCACACACACTATCTCTCAGAACTGAGCAAGTGGAGGACGTTCGTTCATCTAGCACCAAGGGAACGGTTGCAGGAGACACTTTTTCTCTGCTTTCTCAGTCTGTTTCCTAGTGCCGGTTTGAAGTTCCTGCAGTTTTCACTGTAAAACCGAGTTGGAGCTTGTACATCCCATATATATGTATGGAATGGAGTTTGCAACTGAAAAGAAACTTTGTGTTCCCAACAAGCTAGGTGAAGGACGGCTTTCACACACACTTATCTCTCAGAACTGAGCAAGTGGAGAGACGTTCGTTCATCTAGCACCAAGGGAACGGGTTGCAGGAGACACTTTTTCTCTGCTTTCTCAGTCTGTTTCCTAGTGCCGTTTGAAGTTCCTGCAGTTTCCACTGTAAAACCGAGTTGGAGCTAGTACCTCCCCATATATATGTATGGAATGGAGTTTGCAACTGAAAAGAATATTTGTGTTCCCAACAAGCTAGGTGAAGGACGGCTTTCACACACACTTATCTCTCAGAACTGAGCAAGTGGAGAGACGTTCGTTCATCTAGCACCAAGGGAACGGGTTGCAGGAGACACTTTTCCTCTGCTTTCTCAGTCTGGTTCCTAGTGCCGGTTTGAAGTTCCTGCAGTTTTCACTGTAAAACCGAGTTGGAGCTTGTACCTCCAAATATATATGTATGGAATGGAGTTTGCAACTGAAAAGAAACTTTGTGTTCCCAACAAGCTAGGTGAAGGACGGCTTTCACACACACTTATCTCTCAGAACTGAGCAAGTGGAGAGACGTTCGTTCATCTAGCACCAAGGGAACGGGTTGCAGGAGACACTTTTTCTCTGCTTTCTCAGTCTGTTTCCTAGTGCCGGTTTGAAGTTCCTGCAGTTTTCACTGTAAAACCGAGTTGGAGCTTCTACCTCCAAATATATATGTATGGAATGGAGTTTGCAACTGAAAAGAAACTTTGTGTTCCCAACAAGCTAGGTGAAGGACGGCTTTCACACACACTTATCTCTCAGAACTGAGCAAGTGGAGAGACGTTCGTTCATCTAGCACCAAGGGAACGGGTTGCAGGAGACACTTTTTCTCTGCTTTCTCAGTCTGTTTCCTAGTGCCGGTTTGAAGTTCCTGCAGTTTTCACTGTAAAACCGAGTTGGAGCTTGTACCTCCCCATATATATGTATGGAATGGAGTTTGCAACTGAAAAGAAACTTTGTGTTAACAACAAGCTAGGTGAAGGACGGCTTTCACACACACTTATCTCTCAGACTGAGCAAGTGGAGAGACGTTCGTTCATCTAGCACCAAGGGAACGGGTTGCAGGAGACACTTTTTCTCTGCTTTCTCAGTCTGTTTCCTAGTGCCGGTTTGAAGTTCCTGCAGTTTTCACTGTAAAACCGAGTTGGAGCTAGTACCTCCCCATATATATGTATGGAATGGAGTTTGCAACTGAAAAGAATATTTGTGTTCCCAACAAGCTAGGTGAAGGACGGCTTTCACACACACTTATCTCTCAGAACTGAGCAAGTGGAGAGACGTTCGTTCATCTAGCACCAAGGGAACGGGTTGCAGGAGACACTTTTTCTCTGCTTTCTCAGTCTGTTTCCTAGTGCCGGTTTGAAGTTCCTGCAGTTTTCACTGTAAAACCGAGTTGGAGCTTCTACCTACCCATATATATGTATGGAATGGAGTTTGCAACTGAAAAGAAACTTTGTGTTCCCAACAAGCTAGGTGAAGGACGGCTTTCACACACACTTATCTCTCAGAACTGAGCAAGTGGAGAGACGTTCGTTCATCTAGCACCAAGGGAACGGGTTGCAGGAGAAACTTTTTCTCTGCTTTCTCAGTCTGTTTCCTAGTGCCAGTTTGAAGTTCCTGCAGTTTTCACTGTAAAACCGAGTTGGAGCTTCTACCTCCAAATATATATGTATGGAATGGAGTTTGCAACTGAAAAGAAACTTTGTGTTCCCAACAAGCTAGGTGAAGGACGGCTTTCACACACACTTATCTCTCAGAACTGAGCAAGTGGAGAGACGTTCGTTCATCTAGCACCAAGGGAACGGGTTGCAGGAGACACTTTTTCTCTGCTTTCTCAGTCTGTTTCCTAGTGCCGGTTTGAAGTTCCTGCAGTTTTCACTGTAAAACCGAGTTGGAGCTTCTACCTCCAAATATATATGTATGGAATGGAGTTTGCAACTGAAAAGAAACTTTGTGTTCCCAACAAGCTAGGTGAAGGACGGCTTTCACACACACTTATCTCTCAGAACTGAGCAAGTGGAGAGACGTTCGTTCATCTAGCACCAAGGGAACGGGTTGCAGGAGACACTTTTTCTCTGCTTTCTCAGTCTGTTTCCTAGTGCCGGTTTGAAGTTCCTGCAGTTTTCACTGTAAAACCGAGTTGGAGCTTCTACCTCCAAATATATATGTATGGAATGGAGTTTGCAACTGAAAAGAAACTTTGTGTTCCCAACAAGCTAGGTGAAGGACGGCTTTCACACACACTTATCTCTCAGAACTGAGCAAGTGGAGAGACGTTCGTTCATCTAGCACCAAGGGAACGGGTTGCAGGAGACACTTTTTCTCTGCTTTCTCAGTCTGTTTCCTAGTGCTGGTTTGAAGTTCCTGCAGTTTTCACTGTAAACCGAGTTGGAGCTTCTACCTCCAAATATATATGTATGGAATGGAGTTTGCAACTGAAAAGAAACTTTGTGTTCCCAACAAGCTAGGTGAAGGACGGCTTTCACACACACTTATCTCTCAGAACTGAGCAAGTGGAGAGACGTTCGTTCATCTAGCACCAAGGGAACGGGTTGCAGGAGACACTTTTTCTCTGCTTTCTCAGTCTGTTTCCTAGTGCCGGTTTGAAGTTCCTGCAGTTTTCACTGTAAAACCGAGTTGGAGCTTCTACCTCCAAATATATATGTATGGAATGGAGTTTGCAACTGAAAAGAAACTTTGTGTTCCCAACAAGCTAGGTGAAGGACGGCTTTCACACACACTTATCTCTCAGAACTGAGCAAGTGGAGAGACGTTCGTTCATCTAGCACCAAGGGAACGGGTTGCAGGAGACACTTTTTCTCTGCTTTCTCAGTCTGTTTCCTAGTGCCGGTTTGAAGTTCCTGCAGTTTTCACTGTAAAACCGAGTTGGAGCTTCTACCTCCAAATATATATGTATGGAATGGAGTTTGCAACTGAAAAGAAACTTTGTGTTCCCAACAAGCTAGGTGAAGGACGGCTTTCACACACACTTATCTCTCAGAACTGAGCAAGTGGAGAGACGTTCGTTCATCTAGCACCAAGGGAACGGGTTGCAGGAGACACTTTTTCTCTGCTTTCTCAGTCTGTTTCCTAGTGCCGGTTTGAAGTTCCTGCAGTTTTCACTGTAAAACCGAGTTGGAGCTTCTACCTCCAAATATATATGTATGGAATGGAGTTTGCAACTGAAAAGAAACTTTGTGTTCCCAACAAGCTAGGTGAAGGACGGCTTTCACACACACTTATCTCTCAGAACTGAGCAAGTGGAGAGACGTTCGTTCATCTAGCACCAAGGGAACGGGTTGCAGGAGACACTTTTTCTCTGCTTTCTCAGTCTGTTTCCTAGTGCCGGTTTGAAGTTCCTGCAGTTTTCACTGTAAAACCGAGTTGGAGCTTCTACCTCCAAATATATATGTATGGAATGGAGTTTGCAACTGAAAAGAAACTTTGTGTTCCAACAAGCTAGGTGAAGGACGGCATTCACACACACTTATCTCTCAGAACTGAGCAAGTGGAGAGACGTTCGTTCATCTAGCACCAAGGGAACGGGTTGCAGGAGACACTTTTTCTCTGCTTTCTCAGTCTGTTTCCTAGTGCCGGTTTGAAGTTCCTGCAGTTTTCACTGTAAAACCGAGTTGGAGCTAGTACCTCCCATATATATGTATGGAATGGAGTTTGCAACTGAAAAGAAACTTTGTGTTCCCAACAAGCTAGGTGAAGGACGGCTTTCACACACACTTATCTCTCAGAACTGAGCAAGTGGAGAGACGTTCGTTCATCTAGCACCAAGGGAACGGGTTGCAGGAGACACTTTTTCTCTGCTTTCTCAGTCTGTTTCCTAGTGCCGGTTTGAAGTTCCTGCAGTTTTCACTGTAAACCGAGTTGGAGCTTCTACCTCCAAATATATATGTATGGAATGGAGTTTGCAACTGAAAAGAAACTTTGTGTTCCCAACAAGCTAGGTGAAGGACGGCTTTCACACACACTTATCTCTCAGAACTGAGCAAGTGGAGAGACGTTCGTTCATCTAGCACCAAGGGAACGGGTTGCAGGAGACACTTTTTCTCTGCTTTCTCAGTCTGTTTCCTAGTGCCGGTTTGAAGTTCCTGCAGTTTTCACTGTAAAACCGAGTTGGAGCTTCTACCTCCAAATATATATGTATGGAATGGAGTTTGCAACTGAAAAGAAACTTTGTGTTCCCAACAAGCTAGGTGAAGGACGGCTTTCACACACACTTATCTCTCAGAACTGAGCAAGTGGAGAGACGTTCGTTCATCTAGCACCAAGGAACGGGTTGCAGGAGACACTTTTTCTCTGCTTTCTCAGTCTGTTTCCTAGTGCCGGTTTGAAGTTCCTGCAGTTTTCACTGTAAAACCGAGTTGGAGCTTCTACCTCCAAATATATATGTATGGAATGGAGTTTGCAACTGAAAAGAAACTTTGTGTTCCCAACAAGCTAGGTGAAGGACGGCTTTCACACACACTTATCTCTCAGAACTGAGCAAGTGGAGAGACGTTCGTTCATCTAGCACCAAGGGAACGGGTTGCAGGAGACACTTTTTCTCTGCTTTCTCAGTCTGTTTCCTAGTGCCGGTTTGAAGTTCCTGCAGTTTTCACTGTAAAACCGAGTTGGAGCTTCTACCTCCAAATATATATGTATGGAATGGAGTTTGCAACTGAAAAGAAACTTTGTGTTCCCAACAAGCTAGGTGAAGGACGGCTTTCACACACACTTATCTCTCAGAACTGAGCAAGTGGAGAGACGTTCGTTCATCTAGCACCAAGGGAACGGGTTGCAGGAGACACTTTTTCTCTGCTTTCTCAGTCTGTTTCCTAGTGCCGGTTTGAAGTTCCTGCAGTTTTCACTGTAAAACCGAGTTGGAGCTTCTACCTCCAAATATATATGTATGGAATGGAGTTTGCAACTGAAAAGAAACTTTGTGTTCCCAACAAGCTAGGTGAAGGACGGCTTTCACACACACTTATCTCTCAGAACTGAGCAAGTGGAGAGACGTTCGTTCATCTAGCACCAAGGGAACGGGTTGCAGGAGACACTTTTTCTCTGCTTTCTCAGTCTGTTTCCTAGTGCCGGTTTGAAGTTCCTGCAGTTTTCACTGTAAAACCGAGTTGGAGCTTCTACCTCCAATATATATGTATGGAATGGAGTTTGCAACTGAAAAGAAACTTTGTGTTCCCAACAAGCTAGGTGAAGGACGGCTTTCACACACACTTATCTCTCAGAACTGAGCAAGTGGAGAGACGTTCGTTCATCTAGCACCAAGGAACGGGTTGCAGGAGACACTTTTTCTCTGCTTTCTCAGTCTGTTTCCTAGTGCCGGTTTGAAGTTCCTGCAGTTTTCACTGTAAAACCGAGTTGGAGCTAGTACCTCCCCATATATATGTATGGAATGGAGTTTGCAACTGAAAAGAAACTTTGTGTTCCCAACAAGCTAGGTGAAGGACGGCTTTCACACACACTTATCTCTCAGAACTGAGCAAGTGGAGAGACGTTCGTTCATCTAGCACCAAGGGAACGGGTTGCAGGAGACACTTTTTCTCTGCTTTCTCAGTCTGTTTCCTAGTGCCGGTTTGAAGTTCCTGCAGTTTTCACTGTAAAACCGAGTTGGAGCTTCTACCTCCAAATATATATGTATGGAATGGAGTTTGCAACTGAAAAGAAACTTTGTGTTCCCAACAAGCTAGGTGAAGGACGCTTTCACACACACTTATCTCTCAGAACTACGCAGCGCTCGACTGT